>NC_051221.1:7757612-7915112 GCF_015220715.1 Pygocentrus nattereri
AGCAGTTGGGGGTTAGGTGCCTTTGCTCATGGGCATTTCAGTCACGTACTGTTGGCCAAGAGGATCGAACCGGTGGCCTTCCAGTCGCAAGGCTGGTTCCCTAACCTCCCACGACTGCCCCCAGAATGAAGGACCGCAATTAAAAAGAGCATCTAAAAGTAAGCCATCATGCTGAATCTACCCACACACACTACTTTCCACTGCTCAATATAGCCATAACACATTTGTCACAATATGCCTCACAGAGCATATTGAGGATTTCATCTATACTCAAATATATACAGTATATACACAGTTCTCTTATACATAAGGCATAATGGCATGTAATCACTTCTGTTTAACTGTATTTTGGGCAGTACAGTATGTGAAGTGTTAAACACAAATCGTTTTTGAGACACTACTTTCTGTTCCAACTTATCAGAAGCTAGAAATACAAAATACTGTGACACGCTGTGCCGAGGGAGACTTCCTGAAGTATCACAATATTATATTTCCCAACTCCCAGCTCAACTGATCAGTCATTGTCTTGTCTATTACTGTAAAACATTGCCATCTGTCTGTAAATCACCTCAAACTGCCACCGGTATGAAAAGTGCTCTATAAATAAAGATATCATTATTATTAGCTGTACTGTTGTCCCACAGTGTTGTCCAACATTTAATGACACTTCACAGATTAATGTCACCCTTAATTTTAGCTTTAATGCATTTTTTCGTAGCCTACGGTTCGGCTCGGTGTCTGTGAAGCAGACTTCAATTTTTTTGTCTCGCTAAGACAAAACCGCTCCGTGCACGATCACAGCGTGTGTCGGCTACCAACGGCACAGCCAACGCTTCCAGCAACGTTCAGTGCCAAACTCTACCTCTGTAACAAAGGCAACAGGTTGATTAACTGCATTAGATAAGATTAAGATTTATTTATATAGCGCCTTTCACAGCTTTAGTTTCACAGCCTTGTGCTCGAGGCCCACAATGAAATTCACACTGCATCTTTACACACGTGGTGCCAAAACTGTACGAAGACACAAAGGCAGAACTCTGAATACCTGAATATCAAGTCGTTCTACCAGCTACTTTTCAATAAAAGCAAAATGTGGAAAATGAGTGATTAGACTTATTTAACTTAGCTTGATTGCTGTTTTATAGTGACTGACTGGTACAACTGCTCCAAGCTTTGATGTCTACATTTATTATTTCAGTTAAGGTTTTATTCTGCTTTAAGTGTACATTTACATGAATTGATTTTGTAATACATTTGAAAAAGATGAGCTTTTTAAAATATCTTATTTAGTTCTTGCATTAACCTAAACGGTTACAGCTCTACTAGATACCGTTGCAAACAGCACAGACTTCCCAGAAAAATCGCTGGGAGTTGAAACGGCCGCACTGTTAGAAGAGATGCCAACATTTCAGCATCCCTTTGCGCAAATACAAACAGGCAGATGAGGTATCAAAATATCAGAAGACTAATAAGCACAATTAACCTACAGTTTCCTATCAATACGTCCATACTTTACAGCAGTGGTGTCCAATCCTGGTCCTGGAGACCCACCACTCTACAGAATATAGCTCTAACCCTAATCTAACTAATTCAGGTAATCGAGGCTTTCAGGTGGGTTGGATCTGAACTCTCCAGGGTGGTGGACTTCCAGGACCAGGATTGAGCAACGCTGCTTTACAGGTACCAACACCATGGTGTCAAACATCTCGAGTGTCATCTGCCTGTAAATATTCATTTTGAGGTAAACACTCCCTCCCCTGTGATTTAACGATGGATAAAAAGGGGCCTGAAATCAATTTCCCTCCACTGCATTAACCTGCACACAATAGTCTGCCCACTCAAGGTCAGGGAAGAGCAATAATTTGGCTATGGGCTGAATTAACTGGATATGATCTTGCTTAGCACACTTGCACAGGTGGCAACCTTCAGCCCGTCTGTGTATCTGTCTCGCTCTCTTCCTCTCACGTCTCTTGTGCTTGTAAACCGCCTTTATACATGTCAATGGCCCAACACCTGTGTGCAAACACATGCGTTATGATCCGTGTTTTTCATTTCTCTGGGGAAGCCTGATAGGGGAAGTGGTAACGGCTCCTTTTAACCTCGGAGGGAAACAATCCTGACTCTGCGGCGCCTCTTTGCACTCACTCAAACCGAGGCACAATCCATTTAATAATAACACACATTACTGCTCCACGAACACGGAGACTGAGCTGATATGAATCTGAATCATCACACCCGCGCGGCTGCTTTAGTGGAGAGGTTTGCCATCGGGTGGCGTCTCGTCTGCATGCATTTGCTCGCACCGTTGCCATGCAGCGTGGCGGGCTGAGCAGGGAAAAGGCACTTTGCAATTATTTTTCCGCCTGATCCTTCGGGGGAAAAACACAAAATCAAACAGAGGATCTGTAGGTCATTGGTTGCATCAGCATTCTGAACGCATACGATTGGCCGGAATACGAGGAGGGGGTGGGTCAGTTCATCATGAATAAATAAAGCAGACCCCACTCACCTACTACCCTGAAATACACAAAAAATCTGATAGGAAAGCAGAAGTGACTGCTATTCTGCAATAATTAAACCTGTGTCATACAGAACATGAGGATAAGAGGCAGACAGAGAGAGGGGAAGAGAGAGGGGAAGAGAGAGAGACAGAGAAAGGGACAGAGAGAGAGCATGAGTGAAACAAAAAGAAAGGTTAGGAGGTGAGAAAGACATAAGGAGGGAGGTAGAATCAGAGACACTGGGTGAGAGGAGGAGAGGCAGAAAGGAAGAGAGGTAGAGGGAGTGAAGGAGAGAGACTGAAACCTAGGGAGAGGCTCAGAGAGAAAGAGCTAGACAGAGAGAGAGGTAGAGAGAGGGAAGGGTGGAGAAGAGAGATCTAGACAGACAGAAGTAGAGACGGAGTGATGGAGAGAGAATGAATGAAAAAATATGTAAAGAAACCAGTAAAGGTGCAGAAAAGGAGAGATACTGATGTAGAGGAAGAGAAGCGAGAGAGACAAAGGGAGAAGAAGAGGAAAAGAAAGAGAAAAAGGCAGAGAGACAAAGGGAGAGAACATAAAGAGAAAGGCATAGAGAGGTAGAGGGAAGGAAAACAGAAGTAATAGATAGATAGATAGATAGATAGATAGATAGATAGATAGATAGATAGATAGATAGATAGAAAGAACTTTATTGATCCCGAAGGAAATTTAGGACATTCACGAGGAGGGAGGTAGAGTCAGAAAGAGGTATGCTGAGAGTGAAGGAGAGGCAGAAAGGAATAGAGGCAGAGGGTGGGAAGGAGAGAGACTAAAAGATTGAGAGAAAGGCAGAGTCCAAGCAAGAGGTAGAGAGAGAGAGGTAGAGAGACAGACTCCTTCAGAAGAGCAGATGGCAGAGACTCTCTGGTGTGAAGCCCACGAGCTGCTCGGTCACACCTGAACAGAGTCCATCTCTGATTCAGTGTGTAAAAGAGGAAAACGTGGGTGCCCTTTACGCCCCCCCCCATTCAGAACTCCTACATTTAAGATTAATCACTGCATTCATAATCAACCCCAGCATTTCATCCTTAACTGCTAACATATACTAGCTCCTATCATCACTGCCTTCCAACCTTTATAGCACTTTCCTGCCACTCTCACCCCGTGTGTCTCCACTGTACGTGGAACGATGCCACTAAAACCCACAGAGCCGGCTGGTAGCGCAGAGGGAGTGGACGCTGAAGAGGAGAGGCACCCGAGACAGAGCTGGAGGAGGAGACGAAGCCCTCTCTTTGCACTGTTAAAAATAACATATCCTGGCATAGAAAGCATCTTAAATCCAGTCAGTCAATCTATTATCTCCCATTATGACCCATTTCTAGACAGAGACTGCCAATACAGCAAGATTTCAAGACTAGATCACCTGTAAATGTAAAAACATCAATAAAAATGGTTTACTTACACTTATTAAAGCACTAGACACTGCTTAATTAATCTTTTAATTTCTAGACATTTTCAGTTATTTTAATTGTTTTTAGAAAACTTATGTTAAGTTCACCTATTTAAGTGTAACTATCTGGACCAGCAGATCATATTTGCTTTTTTTCTGACATGTTTACTTCATTTAGGTGCTATTCGTTCAGCATTGATGATTATTTTAGCTTATTTTTAAGCGTAATATTAACCTTTTCTGAGTGACATTTCAAGTGTAATCGTCTTACCGCACCAGAAGATTGTTTCAACTTGTGTCAAAAGAGGAAAAACAAAAATTACTGATGAAAATAAAAAGTAAAACCCAAAGAAAATCTTTCCTTGAGATAAACACAAGTAAAAATGTCAAGAAACAGGTGGAATAACTTAAAAATACATCACCTATATTTAAGATGTTTTCACCTGCTAAGGGTGTCTCAGCTATACACGCAGGAAATGAATGTCAGTCACCACACACACAGTTAAAACTCTCAACAGTGCAGGTATATGGCAGGTGTGCTGAGGCCAAAACACCATGAAGCACCAATAAACTGTGAGAATCTGTTCAAATTAGACTCCAGCAACGGCTTCAACTTTCATCGAGTTATCAGTTATTAACCTTATCTCTATAATATGCACATTAGTGATATCTCCATGGGTCACTATGTTCTCCGAGATTGCTTGAACACAACCTAATCAAACCATCACTTGGTGTGTCATAGTAAACCCTGTCTTTTACTCACATGTGACTACGGAAATCACACATGCCTTTAAACGGATGTGGTTTACACAGGCTTACAACGTACACTGAACAAATGATTTGACCACGAGTCACAGTCCAAGAAATCATTGTGAAATCTCACAATGTAACAATTATTCAGTAAGTACTATATAACTACTCTGAGATATGGAAATTTAAAAAGGATGAACTAAAAGCTGCGAGTAAGCTGAGAGTTCTTGGGGTTTAAGGAGTTATATGAGGCAAAACCACTCAGGCTGATTTCTACTATGGGGAAAGGTCAGATTTTAAAAGGATCAAGCTGGTTTGGTTTGAACGTTCGACTCCTACACAAGCTGATACAGATCTGCCAAGCCAGGACACATGAAAACAACCGCGTGGATGGTGAGAAACAGGTGAGAAAGCTGCTCAGAAAGTGCGAGGTGAATTAAGGATGCCTCTCCGTGTGAACGTGTGTGTGTGAGAGAATGTGTGTGTGTGAGGGGAGCATCTGTGTGTTGGCATTCTGACCTGGTGAAGTCTGTCATTTCCATCATGATCATGCACATCTGTTTGGCCAGCACGATGATGTCATTGCCACTGTCATCCCACTTGGACACCTCAGCGTCCAGTTTGCTCTTCTCCTCCTGGAAGCTGGCCACCTGCTCAGCAATCTTGGCCTTCTGCTCCTGGGGCAGCTGAGCCATGATGGCCTGCAGTCACACAAACAATGATTTTTATACAATGTGAGGACCTGAGCGCGCACACACACACACACAGCCCATATGTACTTTATATGCGCTTACCTATAAGAAATAAGCCTAATGTGTCACAGAAGAACATACCTGTCAGCACCTAGTCAATATAATTAAACAGAACAAAACCTGATGTCTTCATATTCGCTGTTAGCTTTTTTTTTTTTAACATAACTTGCATAACAAAAAAAAATACTACATGACCTTTACAGGAATTTAAAACAAATGGCTCAAGTTAGATTAAAATGTCTTCAGAAGAACCAAGTTTTCTCCCCTCTTCTTTTAGAAAGTTACCATTTTGGAGATGTAAAGGTTAGGCCTGACAATGACGATATAACTATACGTAATATGAACATTTTCTATTATTATGCCCTTTGTGTGTATGTGTATACATGTTTATGCATGTAAAACATATGTAAATGCTTCTTACTGGGATTTCTTTAGGCCCAATCCTAAAACTGAACCTCATCTTAATTAATCCTACCAAAAAAAAAAAAACCTTGCAAAAAGATAGACAGGACAGTTATATTGGTCCTGACCTTGTCTGCTATCTCGTTTTCTTGGTTAATAACCTGAAAATATACACATTTACTGAAGACTGACATTTGTGCAAAGGGGTAAAATTACATTATCCCTCCCTACGTATCCGTCACTGTATTCATTCATCTATTCCTTATTGAACTCTTGCATGTCTGCAGCGGTTACTGGGTTTCCCCCTGCTATACTGCTGTTAATACCCTCTACATTCAGTGCGCATTCTGGAAATCTTTACTTACTGTGGCTTTATTTACTCGTGTTCATTTCAGTATACATTCAGTGTTTACATTCACCCAGACAAATTCCTCATACACAAATACTTGTCCAATAAAGTGACTCATTTCCACCAACTCCATTTCTCTCCCCCTTACCAATATAGTCCATATGGTGGAGATATTCCATTTTGGGCAAGTTATGTCTGGGCTATGGAAGCACTTTATGTTTCTAAACACTGCAAAAGGATCACAGCCCCTTTTGATGGTGTTTCGCAGCAGTCTATGATCCAGAACAGCCCTCCCTTAGACACGAACGCAGAGGTTGGGCTGAAGTCTTGAGCGAACGCTTACTTCTTTTATGTTCCTTCGCCGCGAGCACTGCAGGGATCAATAGTAGGGAGCATTTATTTGCTGCTGGATAATAAGCCATGGAAATGTGTTCATCACTTTTTAAATAAAGCTGGGCCATGAATATGGGGGCTGGACAGCCAGGCCCTCGCCCACTGCTTTCTGACTCGAGCTGTTAATATGAGCTTCATTCACACCACGTAACATTTTTCCTTTCTTCCATCGCTGTGTGGATGTCGGCAAGCTAACACACGGCTGCTAGCGTTAACTTAAAAAACAAAACAAAACAAAAAAAAAAAAAAAAAAAAAAACGGGATATCCAGTGGAACGTCCCTATACATTCAATTAGGAGCCCCTCGATTAAACAAGAGGTGCTAGACACAACTGAGAAGGCTTATGAGAAAGGACCTTCTCTCAGGCCTGACGGGAGTCCACACAGGACATTAGCTTAGGAACTTGGCAGGAATGTAAAAGACCAAAGGAACACTCGGTCAGTGGTGCAGGTTATTAAAATAGCTTTTTTTTTTTTTTAAATATTTTGTTTCCAGTAAAGTTCAAAGATTTGAGTAGGCAGGTTTATCTTTCAATGAACATTTCTGAATTGAACGCATGAAGCCACAATACTGGTTCTGCTAAATCGGCAGTTTCCTCCACAACCTGGTCCGCAGGCCCCTACAGAGATTCACATCTCAGGATGAAGGAAAAACGTGATCTGTCTGAGAGGCCCTGAGGACCAGGCTGGGAAACACGGTGCTAGACATGCCTTCTAAACATTAAGCACACAGCCAAAAATAGTGGTGTCTGAGACTTAAATGCCAATTAAGAAAAGCACATTTTCTTCTACTTATGTTAACATTTTAGAGTTACATCGCTGTACTGACTTGGTATTAGGTACATTTACCCCTGACCATCTTATTATGACCTACCACTTAAGTGCACTTTGTAGATTATTTCTATTATCAACTATAGTCCACCTCTCACATGCTTGTGTTAGAGCCACACACAATACCACAACAGTGCCACTGCTGTGCTGAGAATGGTCTTAAGCTTATTGGTGGTTCTAAGGGGGTCCCTGTCCATCGATAAACAGAGGAAGATGATCAATTGTACAGCCTAGTTTACAAGTTCTGTGTTTCTAATAAACTGGCCATCCAGTCTACATATCTCAGCATTTAATGAGGTTGTAGACTCAGGCTTGGTTAAATGCATTCTTTCAGAAAAAATGTGCTTTTCAAGACTGCAGACTGTACTTTTAGCTCAGAGGAGGCAGAGATCGAGTGTTTCAGGTCAAGACTAGAGGTGACCAACTTGTGCAAACAGAAAACGCGGTCCTTTCAGAGCAACTGAAGAGAACGACGTGTGATTCAACTCCATATTTGACTTCACCCCCCCAACATATCCGTGCCACACAAATTAGCATAAGCCAGTGAAATATGTTCAAAGAAAAC
Organism: Pygocentrus nattereri; assembly: GCF_015220715.1. NCBI lineage: Eukaryota > Metazoa > Chordata > Actinopteri > Characiformes > Serrasalmidae > Pygocentrus > Pygocentrus nattereri. The sequence goes on from NC_051221.1 coordinate 7,765,566, forward strand.
TGAATCTGCCCTAACAAGATCCCCAAGTACAACTGGGTTCCTTTCAAATCTCGCTCTATCATAAGAGGCGTAACCACCTTATACCAACCGACATTACATAAGGCTGTGGAGTTTAAAAAAGAGGGGGAAAAAATAGCATAAAATAATAAATTTAAAAAATGTCCTTACACTCTATTCATGCCACATACATTTTCATAAGCATTACCACGGCAACAGAAGAGAGAGTTGGAGGAATGGAGGAGAACAGGATTTTTATTTTTTTGGCTGTTGAGCTTGTGGCAACATTAACTAGAGGAGAGACCAACAGAGAGGGGGGGTGAGAGAGAGAGAGCGCGAGAGAGAGAGAGAGCGCGAGAGAGAGAGAGAGCGCGAGAGAGAGAGAGAGCGCGAGAGAGAGAGAGAGAGCGAGCGAAAGAGAGCGAGCGAGAGAGAGCGAGCGAGCGAAAGAGAGCGAGCGAAAGAGAGCGAGCGAGCAAAAGAGAGAGCGAGAGAGAGAGAGAGAGCGAGAGAGAGAGCGAGAGAGAGAGAGAGAGAGCGAGAGAGAGCGAGAGAGCGAAAGAGAGAGCGAGAGAGCGAAAGAGAGAGCGAGAGAGCGAAAGAGAGAGCGAGCGAAAGAGAGAGAGAGAGAGCGAGAGAGAGAGAGAGAGAGAGAGAGAAAGAGAGAGAGAGAGAGCGCGAGCGAAAGAGAGAGAGAGAGAGAGAGAGAGAGAGAGAGCGCGAGCGAAAGAGAGAGAGAGAGAGAGAGAGAGAGAGAGAGAGAGAGAGAGAGAGAGAGAGAGAGAGAGAGAGAGAAAGAGAGAGAGAGAGAGAGAGCGCGAGCGAGCGAGCGAGCGAGAGAGAGAGAGAGAGAGAGAGAGAGAGAGAGAGAGAGAGCGAAAGAGAGAGCGAGCGAAAGAGAGCGAAAGAGTGCGAGAGAGCGAGAGAGAATATCATTACCGAACCCAATGCACTGCTCCTCTCCTCCTTAACTAGTCCTGTCCTCTGAGGAGGCACTTAATACATAGAATCGGGAAAAGGGGACCGTTTATACTCGCTAGCATTCTGCAAATCGCTCCTGATGAATTTTATCATTCATACCGAAGAACAAGCAGGTTTGCCCAATTCTTGTCTGTCAGAATGACAAAAATAAAAAGCGATAATTTCAAACAACTGGGAGAGGAAATGGAAGCGCTGCTGCTTTTTACTGCTTACATAAGATCTGTAGAATCTGACCCATGGGGATTCCTGACAAATAGAACCATGACTTAGGCCTCATTTACCCTGCATGAATGAACTCAGGCACAAACGGAAGTCTTATGATTTGCATAATGACAGATTCCAGGGAGATATGTTCTTTGTCAATGAATAACCAGAAGCTGGATAAAGTGAAAAAAGGCTAAACGATTAGAAGCGATTAGCTTTAAAATCTCTTAGTATATTCCTAAACAATAACCATGAGCCTATTAAAATTGAACATATAAATAAAGTAATAATGATAAATGTACTACACAACTGATTCATTCTGCTACATTAGCAATGTCCTGAGCAGAAAAAGACCTTTACAGGATGGAAAACGTACGGTTGTCCCTGCCTAATGGTTTTCTTGATCGTTCAAAAGCCTTGATTTCTAACTAAGATTAACTTGTACGTTCAAATACAAGTCATATAAAATACAATTGCATGATGCCTGAATGTGACAGAGGTCCTAAAGCCTCGACTCTGAATTCATTTACCAGTCCAGGATTTTGTGCTCACTCGTAGGTGAGACACCAGGTGGCCAAGCAGTTAAATCAACAGTTCAACCACCAGTGATTACAAACTGGATTCATGGTCTAACTTCAACAGCTTCATGGTTTCTTTTATTCTACATAAGCTCTATATAAGAGCTTTGATTATGTTCGAGGGACATAACTGTGGCTAGGTTGGACAAGCTTTAAAGACAATTCAGGTCCAGAAAGTAAAAATCCTTCCCAGGACTTTGTTCCATGGCCTGGCTTCTCTAGTTATATCAAACCCGCAGCAGAGTTGTCCAGGCAGTTGGATTTTTCCTTTCTGGACCTGCATTTTACACCTTCGCGTAGACAGAAACCCCATTAAACCGAACGAATTCTCGCACATTATTCAAATTAAAACTCAAAACACACTAATTTAGCATGTTTTCATTTTAAACGTTATTTATTTTTTATCCATGTGAAAGGTCACTGTTAAGCTGCGGGGTTGTGTAAGTCTGACATTGTTGGCATGGTAGCAAATTCACGATTTTCAGGTTTTGGTTTCAATTAGTCCAGTCTGACACGGTCCAGCCTGGAAGCATAGCATTACTGCTAACTCAACCTTAAGCACCAAATCTGAACTTTAGATTAATTAGGAGGGAAGGGACAACGCTCTGACCAACTCGCATCTGTTGCTATGAAAGAACAGATCTAAATGGACCACAGATCAGTTTATTAGCGCATGAACCCAAAAATGTTACTAATTTGAGAACTTGGTGGGTCTGCCCTAGGGACGCATTGGATTTGTATTGATGACAAGTGTTTCTACATGTACCTCCAGTTCAGCTACATCATGCTCCCAGAGGCTTTTGTCTTACCCGGGCACTCTGTCCAGCAATGAGCTGGTCATCCTCTGTCTGCACACTGGTCCTGCTGCGAGAGTCAAAGTCTTCGGTCTCAAAGTCAGAGTCATCCAGCTCCTCTGGAGTCTGTGGAAGAAATATGGAGGGAGGGGTAGGAGATGGAGGAGAAACGTGTTAGCAAAGCATCTGAATATCTTTAAATAACCCTAGCTGCTTATGATCTATGAGGAAAGCTTAGGTCTCGCCGGCTAGATGGCTGGAGTAGATATATGTCCCCCTGCCGGTGCTGGGGTTGGGCAACTGTAAACTCCAAATGAATTTGTAAATCAAACGTAATGTGCTGCCTATGCATTTTAAGTGGGGAGTATGGGAAGTATGAGAGGCCATACCGGGAATAAAACATTTCAATCAGACTCCCATCTGTCGCTGGTCAGAGAGAGAGAGAGAGAGAGAGAGAGAGAGAGAGAGAGAGAGAGAGAGAGAGAGAGAGAGAGAGAGAGAGAGAGAGAGAGAGAGAGAGAGAGAGAGAGAGAGAGAGAGAGAGAGAGAGAGAGGAATGATGAAGGGCGAGTATGAGAGAGGAAAAAGGGGAGAGCAAAGAGGAAAGAAAGAAAAAAAAAAAAACAAAGGGCAGGAGGAGTGACAGGGCAAAAGAAAAAGGGGCAAAACAGGTAAAGAGAAAAGAAGAGGGGAAAAAAGAATGAGGACAGAGATAGACAGCGAGAGGGAGGAGGAAAAAGAAAGCGAGAGAGAAATGATCAGGGCTGTTGTGAAGTGAGGCGGCCACCTTATCCTTTCACCCAGCCTCACTCGCTCGCCCCCCCGCTCTCTCTCTCTCTCCGACTCCTGCACTGAATGCCAAGTATGCAGCTCATAACTCCACTCCCCTATTAGTATGCACTCTCAACCTGAGGTAGCCTCGACTCGCTTTGCGCGAGGAAATGGGGGAGAAAGAAGAGCGAAGGAGAGGGGGGAAAATACCCCTGACTGACAAGAAAATATATTTCAACTTGATATGGGAGAGCAGAGATACGGGCAGATAAGGATGTATTATCCCATCGGTGCTGCAAGTCATGCTTATTCAACTGTCTATAGCATCCATTTAGGACGAGATTCTGACAGGCTTGAGATTCAGCCATGCTGAGAATAGAAACCGGCAGGTCAGTCTGAAGAGAGATAACGCATGCAGCACGACGGTAGTGGCCACTCCGGGAGGGCAGTACGGTGACGTTGCGGCAAATATCAATGACAATCCACTGCAAGGAAGCAGCATGTGTTTTCATGAATACATTTGGTATCTCTGGAAAGGAAGTGGGGTTATCAGTGAAACAGATAAAGCAGCGCGAACCGCTGTGCTTCTCCTACTCGTTATAAATGACCTCCTGCTTTGTTATGCGCGGGGCAAGAGCCCTCACAGACCATTCACATATATAACCGCTTGTTTGGAATCACTCATTAAATTAACAATTAGGAGTGTAACAAAAATAACACCTACGGGACTTGTGTGAGGAACATGAGCCTCTCGGATAGGATGCAGTCATGAGCCGTGACACTTTTGATCACTGGCTGCGTTCACATGCAAAGATTTTTGCTATCTGATTGAATATATTCTGATTATAGATTAAAATTGAGGCATTTATCTGCTCACTCTACTCAACAGTCTGATGAAAATCTCCGTTTACGTGCACACTACAAGTAATGAGATCCAAAATGATGCGCATGCATGGAAAACCAAGCAGGACGTGAGTCCAGTCAGAGTGAGAGAAGTTTTCAGTTGGCGTTTGTGTTTTTAACTACTTTAAAATACCAGACTCATGTCAGGAAAACGTCCTTCACATGTCCTTATTAAAGAAGACGTCGTGTTCTGAGACACATAAGCTGGACGTCCGTCCCACCGCCGTCTTTTAAAGATCGGAGCATAAACTTCATCTCCTCTGCAGACCAATCTCTGCTCTGCCATGTTAAATAGTATAAACTTTCACTGTGACGTGACGCACATGAGCAGAACGTATTTATACTTTCCAACTGGGAATGTAATCAGATACAGGTGTTGACATGGTTATTATTCTCAAATTTAACAGATTATTTACCAGATTACCCACCTTGTTCAACCGGATAGAAATTGTATTCTGAATGGCCTACAGTCTATTCTGACTGATGTGTTTACATGGATATATTCTGTTTCATTTAACTTATTCGTTGGATTATTAACAAATTATTAGGCTGAGCATTCACAATTGTGCATAGACAGCTTGTATAATCTGCACAGAAAAGCACTGATCAGTGGAATGGGATGGTCTGGAGTAGCCCACGTAAACATAAAGTCACCATGTCCAATGCCAAGCACCAGCCAAAGCAGGTTTTACATTCCCCCAGCTGTGCAAGAGGAAGCTGCATTCTCTAGAGTGATGGAGCTCCATCCAGTACCTTCGTGATGAGTTAGTGTGATCCAGATCATCCAACATCAGTACCTGACCTCACAAATGTTCTTGTGGATAAACACTAACATTCCAATGTCTAGTGTAAAGACTTCCCAGAAGCTTAAAGGCTTTTTCTGCACCAAAGGAGAAACAAACACCCGGATGTATCTGTAACAAAATAAGTGCTAAATACTGGAAAACCATGATTCCAAACTTTTGAACAGTCGCCTCTTCCTCGCTCTGCACAAATGCATCATGTCAACAAACTGGGCCAAGAGAGGACTGTCATTTGAATAAGCAGCGTGCGCGCTATGTGCGCTGGAGGCGTTTTGCGGGGGATGGTGAGGTGGGCTCAGGCTGTCCCCAGGCGGGGAGAGCCTCTCTCCGGCTGTTGAGGCGCTGTGCCTCGGCAGGACCATTAGTGCCAGAGACATCCCCGGCGGCGGCTGGCTGCAGCGCCTGTCAAACACCGGGAGACATCCGGGGCTCCACTTACAGAGGTTAAAGACTCTGTCCATCTCCAGCCGCCTAAGCCACACCACTTGTCTGTTCGGATTGAGGAGCTGCAGAGTGGCTGGGCTGGGAAATGGCCGGCGGAGCCGCTCCTCTGAAGAGGCTGTTAATCCGGCTGATGGACCGCTAGTCATGGCCTGTCCACTCGAGGGAGAGAGGTGGACAAGGTCTGTTCACAGAGACAAGGAACGCAAACTACAGAGTAGCAAGTTTCTTTGGCTCTTTGAATTTTCTTTGAAAATTCTTTGGCTTTGACTGTAACAGAGCCTCACTTCAGAATTAAAATTACAATTACTGCTAATCCAAATTGAAAATGATCCTAACATGAGCAGAAGGGATGTAGGTGAAGGATATTTAAATCATATAAAAATATTCTACATCACAATATAAAAAAATGCATGTGAAACGTGTGGAATTTCAAATGCCAATGCCAAACCCTACATATCTGGCCACAATTTCACTCTTCTTGCAAAATGGCAAGCTGCCGCAAGCTGACAAACCCTGTGACAGCAGGTTGTTCAGATAAAGTCCAAAGGGATGATTCTTGCAGCCGCTGCAAGAGAAATCGGCCGTTCCAAGAGTGTGCTTTTTGAAACACTGAAGTTTTACAATGACACAAATTCATTCAAGTCCCTTAAAATGCTGTTCATCCACGTAAGACAAATGCACAAGAGAGCAGGATGATATGAAGACTCGATGGGGAATCGGTTCAACACTGCAACTAGAATTTCTTTACAATTCAGAGCTAAACAGGACAAGGCTCCGGTCTTGGCATTCAGGGTCTTGCCATCTGAAAGAATTCAGACAAGCCCACTCCACAATAATCAAGTCTCTCATCAGCAGAAGGAATGAAAAGGCTAAAGTAACCTTCGCTCAGGGACATGTGTGGATAGAAGACAACTGGTCCAATATTCAGTAAAGAGAGCAAGTTGGATGTGATGGTAAACAATATATTCTGCATCAAACTGGGAGAAAGACTGAGCCTAAAGAGTGAAGAAGTCAGTTCAGTTTGTATGAGGAAGTGTCCCAGTTTGGAAGATGTTTTCTGCAGCAGGAGTTGGGCCTCTCATACAGCTACATGGCCAAGTGAATGTTAATGTTTACCAGAACTTCCTTCGCCAACACAGTTCCTTCCCTGTGAATATCTCTCAATTGGCCAGCAGTTTTTATGCCAGACAATGCCCCTTGTTACCCTACAAAACGAGTAATGGGCATCTCCGAGTCCCGATCTGAACCCGAACAAGAATCTCTGGAAGATCCCTGGTGACAATGTTATGGCTAAGAAATCCACTACAGTTACCAAACTGTGGAAGAGACTGGAAGAAGAGCGGGCCAAGTTGGTACAGTGCTCACGAGAAAGTAGGAGTGACTAATATGCCCTCAAACTCACTCTAGAATTCAATCTTAAGATTCGGACACTAATCGTAATAGGTAATATTGCTCTGATGTGCATACAGGGGTCCCATTTCGATCCAAATCTTCCATTTATCAACTTGGTGATATGTCCATTTCAGCCAATTCAATTTAAATTTAATTCTGATACACAAATCTATTGAAAAAGGAACTCTTTACAAACACATCACATGAACAAAAACACTTCACATCAGTGGCCTTTCACTGTTTGATGAAACAAGGCAATAATCAGTGATTTTACAGCCAGGTAAAACATGTTCTGAGCGTGCACAACGCTCACTCGGAAGCTATCAGTGTGTCAAACAATAAAGGCACCATGGAGCTTTAAGTGGTGACAGGAAACACTGATCCATCTCAATGATCCTGTCCAGCACGAATATGCATCCTCACCAATTACACTGGGCTGATTTTTATAAGTTACAGGAGAGAGGCACAGCCCTGGGACGCATCACTGATGGGATTTTGACAGGGTCTGACAGTTTGACAGTGCTAACTCAAACAATATTCAAAGGTTTTCAAAGTTTTGAAAAGTCTGTAATTACTATAGAGAGTATAATAGTTCTCAGTACACAGCCGTCCAGCACAAAAAATACCTGCGGTCAACACAGGAAGGAACAGAATAACTTCTCTTGTTTTGTCTGGACCAGGACAGGTAATTTATGTATTAATCTGCTGCTTGTTGGATGCCTAGCAATAAAGTTAAACTTCACTGTAAGCCTTTAGAAAGCTTTATTGTATGAAGTGTGAAAAGGAGAGCCAGAACCCTGCTGGCCCTGGTAGGTAGCATCCTGGAAGACACCACAAAAGCTTTAATTCGTCTTAATAAAATGGCAATTTCTGCAACAATGAGTCTGAAATCTGTGAAAAAGCATCAACTCATTATTCTGCCAATGAAGGCCATCGGAGATTAAAACCTTGTGCATTGCTCCAGCATAAGCAGAAACAATGTTAGTTGCAGCCAAAGTCCTCCCACAGCAGGCTGGTAGAGCTAGGCTGCCTCAGGGCCTCACCTTAACTGCTTAATCAATCTGGATAACAGCGGAGCAGGTTAAGAAAAGAAATCGAACACAGTACCAGGGCGCGTTTCCCCATGTGCTCTCTAGTTAAAACACAACGAGAAAAAAAAAGCTAATTAAGCCTGCATTCATGAAATCAATTACTTATTATCATGCAAATACAGCATAATTCCCCCCCATCTAATTTGGTGCTTATCAAATTCAAGCCTCCTTATTAATGAGAGCCCTGGTACTATTTGGCTGTGCAATCTAACCAGGAACAAAACAGCATCAATGTGGGTTTGCACACCGATGGGGACTGAATGGAAGATCTTGACGGAGACTTGCAAACAAAGTGTAAATGTAATCAAAGGCAAAGTGAGGTAAATGGGACATGTAGAGAGAGCTCTAATGCCCCTGGGGGAGTGTAGGAAAGCCCCAGCAATCAGATAAAAAAAAAGGAAAGGGTGGTGATGAAGGAAGAAGGGCCATGGATCCAAAATTCCTCTTAATCACTTCCTCATTGTGCTTCATCATCCGAGACACGCAGCGCTCTACATTTCACTTGGTCCATTAATAAAAAAATAACATTCCCAAACACCACAAGCCAATTACTCCGAAGGGAGCGGCGTTATCTTTACGATTAACTGAAAGCTCATTACTGTGGAAACTATGAGAGATGAAATTTGCCTCAATTAACAAGCTTTAACCTAGTGGCTCCCCGTCATGGAGTGAGGTGGTCCAGGGGTCAAGCAGTTTCCCTTAACGATGGGCTGGGAGTGGCGAGTGCTCTTTGTTGGAACATTAGTGACGCCCAAGTGGAAGCGAGCTTGAATGGAAACAGCCATCTGCTCATCTTGCGCTCCTTATTCAGGTAAAAGGCCACTAATCCTCAGACAACTGCAGCTACTTTGATAATAATAATAATAATAATAATAATAATAATAATAATAAGTAAAAAAACCTTTAACAATGAGGCTACATGCAGAAGCCTCTCTAACACACTTGGACAATACATTAAACAAGCTTCTTTCTGCATAATATGGCAGATCCATGATCTTAATCACACTAAAGTGAAGGCTGACTAAATTACCTTACCTTTTAATACTCAATCTTGTACCTGAAAACCTCGACAGCTCTTTTACACCCCACTGTTTCCCTTGTTTCACCACCCTTAATCCGACTAATCATCTAATTAGCAAACCCTTCCTGGGGTTAAAGTGGGTACGTACGAGCTGGCAAAACACTACAATTTACAGGTTACAGGTATTCTAAGACCAGGACTGGTAAACAGAGCTTTAAAGTAAAGGTGCATGTGCTTTTTTTGAGAAAGGCTTGCAAAGTGTTTCAATTTAGCTGTAAAGTCACACAAAATTGGAACAGCCTACATTTCCACATAAATGCACCTGATGAAAACTTCAGCACCCAGTTAGCTGCTATGATGCGATGATTTTTGAAGTGGAGCCTACTGTCATCTTGGAGGAGAAAACCAGGACGTTCTGAAATGGAGCTACCAAACTAGAACAGATATCAGCAAAGAACAATCAGCACATGAAACCTCCATCAATGTTTCAGTGAGAATCTCCCACACAAAAAAAATAAAGGGAAACGGGTTAAGAAAAGTGGTAAGGATAACAAAAGAGGATTCTACTTGCACAGTGCTAACTGTACAAGTGATTTAGGTGTTCTTTTGGGCTGATTTGCTCACTCAGTTTTATGAGTTCAAGTCCTTTATATAAACTTATAGCAACCTGAAATCAAAACTGATGTCTAACAATCATCGTTAGTTCATGTCTCTGTTCATATTGAGCACAATTCCTCATGTATCACTTAAAAGACAATATTGTTTTTTCCATAATCTTTGATCACAATGTAACGACTTTGGCCCGTCTCTAAAACGCCTTCTGAGTTTTGTTTAAATCACAAACAGCAAGCAGGGAAAATTAGACCATTAAATAATTTTTTAAAATAATTAATTACGGTATTAAGCCTTTAAGACAAAGGCAACAAAGACTGCCATGTTACTTATTCTTTTCTGTTAACAACCGATAGGCAGCAGTGAGAGTCTGAACAGCCAGATCAGAATTCATGCGACCTCTACATCAATCCAAACGCAACACAAGTCATAATTTTGCGCTACAGAGACTTCTAACACTTAGGCTGATGGTTCTGTACCAAAAATAAATGAATTAATTTAAAAAACCAGAAGGCACTTATCCCAACCGCTACGTGTACGAAGAGATTTCGAATTAAACAGCTGACGTAGGTGAACAAGGCTGCAGTGTCCAAAAAAAAAAAAAAAAGTTAAAGCAATTGGAGGACACGAACCAAAGAAGTGATTGAAAGGGAACGGTATTCATTCACAAACACAGTCTAGCCAGATAACTTTCCCATTCCACCTTAAATAGTCCAGCCGTTCTGACGCCTGAAGCATCACAATGTAGCTGCTGCACCATTTAAGGTGGAACAGGAAAATTGTAACAAGAAGCTGGAGAATGTCTGACTTCAGCTTCACATCACTGAAGAATTGGCAGTGGGCGATAACAAATAATTGTCTTATAGCCCCTCTTTGAAGGCATGAGATGCCCTAAATGTAACTAAAGCCCAGCAGTGAGGAGCTGAACTTCTCCCTTCTCTGCTATCACTGAAGACAGGCCAGGTCGCCTACAGAGCAGCACTAGTAGCCTGTTTGTTTGTTTGTTTGTTTATTTATTTGAGGGTTGTCCGATTTCGTAGAGGAACATCTCAACCACTGTCCCTTGTAACTTAATTTCCAAGTGGTTAGGGTGACTCAAAAACAAGGGGTAGTGGTAAAAAGAAGAAATGGGATTGGGCCAATGTTTTACGCTTCCCTACCACCACCCTCACCTTCCATCAAGAGGAAACACTCAGCTAGAACCTCCCTGATATCACTAGCACTTTGAAACATCACAGCACAGAAGGAGAATGCATTATGATTTCAGATGTACACTCACAAAACCTCCTTTATGTATGTATGTATGTATGTATGTATGTATGTATGTATGTATGTATGTATGTATGTATGTATGTATGTGTATAAATAAATCTAAACATATATATATATATAAAAACAAGAGCATGTAAAACAACATGATATTCTCTGCTCACCCGGATCATAAGTACAGCCTTCCTGATGTCCCTCACACCGTCATAAACCAGGCGGGAGGCATCAATGAACTCGTTCTCATCCACAGGCTGGGAGGGGTTGGCGCTGAGAGCCTCCACCGCTGCCTCCACTTGCTCGGTAAAACGAGGCATCACTGCACACACAGACACACAAACAGCGCACCAAAAATTAAATTAACAGACAACTCCAATTACTCCACTGAAACCAAGCCTCTACCACTCGAAAGTCAAAGGGCTTCGGATCGACACCATTTCATTTCACCCAATTCAACACCTATAATTACAGTCCAATTCAGAAACTTGCATTCAATTACAGGAAGAAAAAAAAGACGACACTCCACAGAAATCTATGGCGGAATTTGCCTTAATGAAAGCGATTTTTATTCACACTCCCTGAACTGGCTACAGGGAGACGGCACTAAACAAGCCACATGATTCACTGAGGGCTGGTCGACTGCTGGAGTTTAATGAGCACTTGGGGCAAACTTTTAATCAGCTACCTCTTAGAGCCAAGAATAGCAGATGAAAGTACTCTTAAGGCTGTCTGTTAAATTAATCAGTTAAGAGACAGGTGGCAACAAAACACACACATACACAGACTTGTATTACACACACTCAAAGCTGACTGCTTCAACTGAGAACTATTCAGGAAGCCTACAGGGAGCTACAATGTTACCAAAGAACTGCTTATGCTTTAATATGCAAGAGATGCAATTTCCCTCCTTTAATCCTCACTCAGTGCACTGGACGAGGTCATAGAGCGGAGCTCAGAGCTCCCAAAACTGGCCATGCTGTGGAAATTCACAGCAGAGGTTAATATCCGCCAGACAGGCCACCACAGGGAACACTCAATTTGGTTCTTTCGGGTTTTCTTTTTTTCAAAGCAGCGAAACGAACAAACAGATTGCCTGTTTAATAATTAATTGGATTTTGGGTGGTGATTACAAAAAGCTTTTATGGCTGAACGGGGTTCCTGCTGTTTGCTCATCTACTGCATTTCCCTTACATTTGAGAGAGAGAGCAGAAAGGGGTGACAGAGCAGAAGAAGAGAGGGAAGAGTAAGAGAGAATGAGGGAGAAGAGAACAGAAAGAGGAAAGGGAAAGAGTGCGAGAGAGCTACACATTCACAGACACACAGGGGAGATGTACTTGTATGAGGTGATTTGAGACAAACCGTCCCCTAATTTTGTAAAATGAGGTGCTCGATTTAGCGTGATCTATAACAGTTTGCCTAACCATTTTGTGAAGCAAAGGCCAACCAATTCTTTCACATCTCCCCACGCGTGAGGTAATAGACCCTCCCTCTGCAGTCACAATTTACAACTGCACTGAGGGAGCAAGCAACAGAGAAAGAGCAAGAGAGAGACAGAATCTAAAAACGAGAGGCAGACAGAGCGAGAGCCCGAGAACGAGAGGTAGAGAGAGAGAGCGAGAGCCCGAGAACGAGAGGTAGAGAGAGAGAGCGAGAGCCCGAGAACGAGAGGTAGAGAGAGAGAGCGAGAGCCCGAGAACGAGAGGTAGAGAGAGAGAGCGAGAGCCCGAGAACGAGAGGTAGAGAGAGAGAGCGAGAGCCCGAGAACGAGAGGTAGAGAGAGAGCGAGAGCCCGAGAACGAGAGGTAGAGAGAGAGCGAGAGCCCGAGAGCGAGAGCCCAAGAACGAAAGCCCAAGAACGAGAGGTAGACAGAGAGCGAGAGCCCGAGAACGAGAAGTAGAGAGCGAGAGCCCGAGAGGTAGAGCCCGAGAGGTAGAGAGAGCGAGAGCCCGAGAGGTAGAGAGAGCGAGAGCCCGAGAGGTAGAGAGAGCGAGAGCCCGAGAGGTAGAGAGAGCGAGAGCCCGAGAGGTAGAGAGAGCGAGAGCCCGAGAGGTAGAGAGAGCGAGAGCCCGAGAGGTAGAGAGAGCGAGAGCCCGAGAGGTAGAGAGCCCAAGAACGAGAGGTAGAGAGCGAGAGCCCGAGAACGAGAAGTAGAGAGCGAGAGCCCGAGAACGAGGGGTAGACAGAGAGCGAGAGCCCGAGAACGAGGGGTAGACAGAGAGCGAGAGCCCGAGAACGAGAAGTAGACAGAGAGCGAGAGCCCGAGAACGAGAAGTAGACAGAGAGCAAGAGCCTAAGAATGAGAGGTAGAGAGAGAGCACAAGAATGAGAGGTAGACAGAGAGCAAGAGCACAAGAATGAGAGGTAGACAGAGAGCAAGAGCACAAGAATGAGAGGTAGAGAGAGAGCGAGAGCACAAGAATGAGAGGTAGAGAGAGAGCAAAAGCACAAGAATGAGAGGTAGACAGAGAGCAAGAGCACAAGAATGAGAGGTAGAGAGAGAGCGCGAGAGCCTGAGAATGAGAGGTAGAGAGAGCACAAGAATGAGAGGTAGACAGAGAACACAAGAATGAGAGGTAGAGAGAGAGCACAAGAATGAGAGGTAGACAGAGAACACAAGAATGAGAGGTAGACAGAGAACACAAGAATGAGAGGTAGAGAGAGAGCACAAGAATGAGAGGTAGAGAGAGAGCGAGAGCACAAGAATGAGAGGTAGACAGAGAGCAAGAGCACAAGAATGAGAGGTAGACAGAGAGCAAGAGCACAAGAATGAGAGGTAGACAGAGAGCAAGAGCACAAGAATGAGAGGTAGAGAGAGAGCGAGAGCACAAGAATGAGAGGTAGAGAGAGAGCAAAAGCACAAGAATGAGAGGTAGACAGAGAGCAAGAGCACAAGAATGAGAGGTAGAGAGAGAGCGCGAGAGCCTGAGAATGAGAGGTAGAGAGAGCACAAGAATGAGAGGTAGACAGAGAGCACAAGAATGAGAGGTAGAGAGAGAGCACAAGAATGAGAGGTAGAGAGAGAGCACAAGAATGAGAGGTAGACAGAGAACACAAGAATGAGAGGTAGAGAGAGAGCACAAGAATAAGAGGTAGAGAGAGAGCGAGAGCACAAGAATGAGAGGTAGACAGAGAGCAAGAGCACAAGAATGAGAGGTAGAGAGAGAGCGAGAGCACAAGAATGAGAGGTAGAGAGAGAGCAAAAGCACAAGAATGAGAGGTAGACAGAGAGCAAGAGCACAAGAATGAGAGGTAGAGAGAGAGCGCGAGAGCCTGAGAATGAGAGGTAGAGAGAGCACAAGAATGAGAGGTAGACAGAGAACACAAGAATGAGAGGTAGAGAGAGAGCACAAGAATGAGAGGTAGACAGAGAACACAAGAATGAGAGGTAGACAGAGAACACAAGAATGAGAGGTAGAGAGAGAACACAAGAATGAGAGGTAGAGAGAGAGCCCAAGAATGAGAGGTAGAGAGAGAGCCCAAGAATGAGAGGTAGAGAGAGAGCCCAAGAATGAGAGGTAGAGAGAGAGCCCAAGAATGAGAGGTAGAGAGAGAGCGAGAGCCCGAGAATGACAGGGGGACAGAGAGTCAGAGCCCAAGAATGAGTGATAGCCTGAGAATGAGAGGTAGATGGAGGGCTAGAGAGAGCGAGAGTCCAAAAATGAGGTAGACAGACAGAGAGAGAGCGCGAGAGAGAGACAGTGATAAAGCGAGAAAAAGAGCGAGAGTCCAAAAATGAGGTAGACAGAGAGAGAGGGAGAGAGAGCACGCAAGAGAGAGACAGTGATAAAGCGAGAAAGAGAGAGAGAGTGTAAGAGAAGAAATGAGGGAGAAAAAAAAAAAGAAAAGAAGTGGAACATTTTGGCCTCTGCATCAAAAAAGGTTTGCGGCCAGGCTGCAGGCTTTGGGGGAAATGAGGTTTGAAAGATGTTAAGGCAGCCTTCAGTGTCATGACGCATGCGAGTCTTCTGGTTTCCTTCTCTGCCCCCTCCTTAATCTGGCCCAGAAGTTTGGTCTAGGATATGCTTTTCTTTAAGATATGGCAGACAGTCTACATATCTCAGCAGGACCTTCTGAATCTTCTGACTGTGTGGGCTATTATACTCCATCTGTGAGACTGCAGCAATTAAATAGACATGATTTGCAGGTACAACACCACCTGAATATGCAGCACACACTGAAAATTGAAACAAACGAAGGCTTTTACCTCCAAGGAATACCAAATTTCCTTATATTCACAACTGCGACAGCTTGGGTAAGGGCCATTTCTGCATTTCATGTATTAGACACTGAGCACAAGGGCCATATTTTTCCCCATCTTTTACATTCTACCTGGAACACACACTGATTTACACACGGCCTGAGATATGAATAAAGCTTAAGAGAACAAGGTTGTTTGTGAGCTACCAGGCATCTGTGTATCTGTCATTCAATCTCCATGATAACAATGCAATAATTGACTGATTTAAAATAATTATTACCTTAAAGGACTTCACTCCAGCTCTGAGCACTCAATGCACTCTTAGGCAAATTGGCACACTACTTATTTGTCAGAGGCACATTCACGTTTATAATTAACGTTTTCAACAAGGACCTGCCTTCTGCCCTGGCAAGACAGAACGTACAGAGCGGACGACATCCACCACTAAACATTAGGCATGTACAACACCTCAACTCAGGTGTGAGAGAACCAGATTTGAAGACTGGCACGATAAAGGCGGCTTTATGGAGCATTATAGCCTTTAAGAGCGAGGCATTCTGTTATTACGCTGTTAGCCTACATAGCTGTGCTCTCATGAGTGCCGTTCTTCGCAGTACAGGTCATAACACTAACTAGATGGCAAACGGAATGGAGCAATTGTAAGCAAAAACACTTTTGCCGCCGTTTTTCCTCTGAGCTACACTACCACAGCTTAACACGCAGCTTGTATAATGTCCACAGTAAAGCACTGACTAACAATATGCCATTTGGAGCAGCACGAGTCCAAGGTCTCCTTGCCTGACGCCAAGCGTTGACGGGTTAGATGGTGCTTTGATTATAAATTTAAAACAAAAGTTAATACAGAAATAACAACATCTAATATTTACCATCATTTATTCAAGTTCCTCTAATTCCTTTAGATTTCCACCAACCTGATTTAGTTTAGAAAATATAATTTCAATGGATTATAACACAATTATATAAGGTAATGAGATGTACCCTTGAGGGAACCACCCCAGATACAAGAGGGCTGCTGCCTCAGTGACAGTTCAGGACCTTCATTTCTGAGAGTTAGACAGAGGTCTCGGTTATTATGGGATCATCTACAGCTTTGTTCATCATCTTTCCTATGAATTATGTGAAAGCGATGAAGTTGTAGATCATCAAAACAGATTAAAGCTGTGGACTGTACCTGTTTCAGTCAGCAGTTTAGTGGCTTCCAGAACTTTCTCGGTGTAGACTCCAGGCTCGTAGTTGTCCATTTCAGAAGTGACCACGTGGACAACGCGAGCCGCGCGGCCTCGGATGGCCCCAGCGGTGCGGTCCAGTCCATCCACGTCCTTCTCCTGCAGAGCGATCACGCATTTATTCACATCCTCCAGGATGTGGTTTTCTAAAACAAACAGATTACCAAACAAATCAGTCAAACAAACAAGGAGGGGGGTGGAATGACCCCATCTCTACATCAAGGACGTGTTAGACAAAATGCCCGTAATGGCCTAAATGTGACGAGCTAAGGCAGGAAATCCTCATTCTTCATGCTGCACTTGCATCAAATCTGGCTTAAGAACGTTAATTGGAAATCACAAGGGCGGGTGGAGAGGAAAAAAACACAGAAGACCAAACGCACAGGAAGGCTTATTAATGGCAGCCTGTAAAATGCAAATCAACATTGTGTGTAAAGCATGGTGTGTCCTTGGATGGAGGTGAGCTGCGTCACTCCGTTGAGCACTCCTTAAGGCCAAGCCTGACAAGCAGCTCGTGTGTCTTCACACACGTGACAGGATGTCAATGCCACAACACCACGCTGAGCCTTTAGTGCTTTTGTCTGGCCCGAAAGGGGCTAATCAAGCGCTCCATACGTGGTGAGCGCATTCAGATCATCTTTAAGGAGCTGAGTAGACATCGGACGAATCATTATTCAGAGCAGAGTAAAAATATACCAGGAAACTCCATCTAGCTAATGGTTCTTAAAAGCCCCTTCTCCTCTGTGGCTGGAGATGTCAGAACTAGAGTGCTCTATTGTTGAAGCCCAGTGTGTCGGTTAAGAACAGTTTAAAAAGGGGATCACAAAATCCATTTGTACTACAGAGGAGGAAGAGGGCACGTAAAGAACGGCGAGACGTGGTCAGTGGTTCAATTCCTTTTATGTGCAGAGTGCATGTCAAACAGTGTCGATTACGTCTCTGACAACCAGATCCATTGCAATTTCAGTACAGAACTAAGCGGAGTGAAATAAGTCGTTTTATTTGGGGGGTGGTCCTCATTCCTGTTAAATACTGCACCGCTCATTCTGCATGATCTGCTCAGTAATGTCAAACATACAGGGCTGCTATGTGCTAGCTAAAAGGAGCTAAAATGAAATATTACATTAATGAATTCTGGGGTAACTTTCAAAGCATGGCGTTACGTTTAGACACACAGCCGGTCAAAGCTCTTCGTCTAAATCCATATTTGAGCAGAATTGTCAGCAGCAGAGACCAGAGCTGTAATGAGTGATTACTGATAAAACTACAATGATTTTGATCAAGTATGAATAATAATAAGTAGTAATTCCCAAATGAACTACCTTCTGCAATTTACTGCAATCAAAGATCACTTTGTAAAAGTAAACCTCAATCAATCAATTAAAAAAAAAAAAAAAAAAAAAAAAACACATCAAGAAGGGTGGATATATAGACGGATGGATGGCTGGATATGCGAATGGATATGCTAACTGAAACTTTACTATTTTAATGCTATATGGCACAGGGTGGTGTTTGTTTTGGACCTGGTAACTTATAATCTGACAAATTTGATGTTTACCTAGATTTTTAGGGAATACTTTATCTTGTACAAACTGACCATTCAAATCCCTTACATGTTACAATATCAGACAGATCTGGAAAAGGGCTGCAAGATGTATTCCATAGATTTCTTTAAAACGTCTGCGTAATTTAGTAGTACAGACGTAAACAAAGTCATCAATTTTTTCAGATTTACCACGGACATCAACTATAAAAAACTCTATAAATAAAATGTCTATAATGGTGTTGTAGACATTGTGACGCTTGGTTCCCATCACCACCACTTTAAAGAAATCTGACATGGCAAGTTTCTCTACAGTGAACCATCCCAAATAAGCAGAAACTTCAAAAACATTGACGGAATTAACCTTTAAAAGATACAATACCTGAAATAGATGACAACATGAAAGAATGCGAGCTGAATAAAACGCTAGTCCACATACAGTCCCATATACATGCATGCCAGCATAGCTGAACACCAATGTGGTGTCAAAGCTGTCATGACATTTATGGTACAGATAAAAATGCTGCAAAATGTTTCAAACCCTTTTGCATGAGAGTCAGTGAGTGTTTACATGTCCAACTCCATCTTAATTCTATTATAGAATTAGCCTGAATTTAAATATCGCTAAGCTTGGCGGGACCTGGTTGGAACATAACCAAGCCATGTCGTTTAAATTAAAAGACCACCTCTCAGACTTGTGTCAAACCACAACTGTCTATCTAAATGTAGTGAACGACCCTGAGGCAGCACACGAAAGCTTCTCAACTTGTATTTGAACACTCCACCTACTCCCAAAAGGCAGAGCTGATTGCTGATGCCAGTGCAACACAGCCAGGAAGCAGCACTGCTTGGTAATCAAAGCTAACAATGACCCAATGTTTAGCAACAGCACACTGGATCATTAGGCTCCCGTGGGCTTACCGGACACGGAGAGGAAGTCGTCGATGGAAGTGATGTCGTCGACGGCATCCGTGAGCACGCGCACCTGTTTCTCCCACTGTTCCTTAAACAGGTCCATATTATCCTGCGCCACCTTGCTGTTGGGCTTGGCAGCCAGGGCCAAAGCAGCGTTAATCACCTGCAATTACCCATTAAGAACAATTACTCTGTTGTCAGGGCATAAAGAAGAAAAAAAATACAAACTTGAATTTGTATAGCTTAATTATCGGTTGCCCCTTTTCTTTTATCTGTGTTTTGTTGTTGTTGGTCTTATTGTCCTCCATATATAAAACAGAGTAATTCGTTGTTGGCCATTATAGAGAGGCTGCAATTAATCGTGGCTTGTTTTTAGCGGAGGAGCCCCATTTGTCGAGATCAAAGCAGGAGGATGAATGGGAGTAATTAGAGTGGAGATGAAAAAGATGTCACAGGCCACAGCGGAGGGGGCGAGGGGTGGAGGGGGGAGCATCATGTACCTGAGGGCACAGGGTCTCCAGCTGGGAAGCGGCCATGCGGACCAGCTTCACGCCCTCCTCATTATTGGAGATGGAGCATGCCAAGTTAGCCACCTAAAACAAAGAGACACACACACATTACTGAACAGTTGTAGCCATGAGCACGGCAGCCTGAGAGAATCGGGACTTCCACGCGCTCGCCAACACACATTCACTCTCACTCTCCAAGTTCTACTGCTCTATGAAATAGAAGATCAAGATTTCACAGAGTTAACAAACCACACAGCAGGTGTAGAGAGTAAGAAGATGAAATCATAATAAAGGAGGTCAAATGTTTTGCAGATAAACCAAATTTTCATGGAATCGGACGCCTTAAAAAGTTAATGAACTAAAAACATGCCTCACAAAAATAAGTTTCTGACTGAACTCTTACTGTCCATGCATATTTATATGTACTGCAAAACATTATTTCAAAGTAATTTGAAGCACATTGCCTACTGGACAAAAAACAAAAAATAAAACAGCTGTATGATATTACTGACACTATACCAGGAGGACAATGATTTGGGGAAAATATTGCAATTGTGATTTAAATGTAATTAGTAGTTATATATCAAGTTACAGGCCTTTGTTTTCACAAAATAAAACCAGGACATGCTGAAAGCAGTGTGTTGGACTGCCAACTGCTGAGCCCAGACAATAGAATCAAATGATCCTTCAGCCCTTTATGCTGGTATAGATAATACACTACTTGCAATAGCACTGCTGGCATTTAGAAAGTGACCGATACACACTCCTCTCGCACTTGGACAGGAGACTATGTTCCTTTGCCTGTTCTAAAGCAGCTGGTTCTGATCATTTACAAGCTTCAAGAAGAGTCCCTTCCAGGTGATTAAATCACCGGACAGCCACCGTCACCTTGGCAAAGAGCAAGAGGCAAATATCTCTGTCACTTTCCAAAAGCCAGCGGTCTGATAACTACAGGAACGCTGAGACAAGCGAGGAGCTGCTCCTGTTGCCAGCATTTAAAGTCTGAGAGTAAATTCATACTGACCAACAACATCACTGCTGCTACCGTGACTTCCCCAGAAAAAAATTCCCAGAGCAAAACTTCATGTGTTTGTGTTCAAGATGACTATACGGGACAACTGACTGAATCTAATACCTACATCTACCAACTCTGAGTGTGAGAGAACTATGGTTATGACCATGTTCACACCAAGGACATCTTCACATAAAGCAGAGTATTAGTCAGCGCTCTGCTTTAAGTGGTAACAGATTGAGACAAACTCGTTCATTAAGTCTCTCCCTGTATAAATAACACTGCCATAGAACACTCCTCTCACTAAGGTTGACCAGCTCCATCACATCATCACATAACACTCTAGCACACCTGGCTCAATGCACAGGGCTAGAAAATCAAGCTTATGAAGCGAGCCAGGTGTGTAGGAGTAAGGTTAGCATTAACCTGTGCTTTTATTGCCTCTAACAAGCAGAAATGTAGAGGACTTCGCTCAGGTTGCCTCCACAGAAACGGAGTACAGCAGCATTGCACTTTGGTGTGTCACTGATACGGAATGAAGTTCTGCAGAAGTACAACTAATCCTACAGCACACTTAAAGCACAACAAATCCCACAAACCCTGGTCAAGGATTTGTTGAGCTTGGTCAATCTTCATACTCGTCACACAGAGATATCTTTTCTCTGTGAGAACACTTTGCATTTCTGTGTGTGAACAGGAACCCACTGAAACGGTCACAGCGGCCATATGGGCTTCTTAGTATTAATGAGTATAAGTAAGCTAACAGAACCTGAGAGCTTTTTAATGAGGCCTACAGAAGGAGACCTATATTGGTTCAGCAGGAATGCTTCATAAATTACAGTAAATAAGCATTAGCAAGGGTGGTGAGGAGGACTGTATGGTATATATTTAGCTAAGACTAGGTTAGAGCCTGAATGAATGAAAAGTGTTCAAAACAGATTTCAAAGAGCTACAGAGGCCATTTTTAAGGCGCTAAAATGAAGAGAAAGTTATTTAGCTATAAATGTACATATTAGATTTGTATATTTTTAAATTTATTCCAGATGTTTTTCAGACGCCTTCTACATGCTTTGTTATTTCAACCACAATGGCAGAGATAAAAGCTCAGGTCAGCACTGTCCTTGTAGCTCACCGGTGGTGTTAAGCCCGATATGACTTCAAGCAACAAGCTTTTAAATACAGGAAAACTTTCAGTCTGAAGGAAAGAATGTGGAGCAACAGTAAATGTGATGTGTAAAAGAAACGGGCAAAACTAACCACAGCCAAGTGAACTTTAGTTGTCAGAAAACATTCTCTTAAGACATCTATCTAGCAAACTTACAAACAACAGAGTATCCAACTGGATCAAAGAGTTTCGCCCTTTCATCTTCTGAGCTTCTTCTGTAACAAAAGGCTTGTTATTTAAAGCAGGGTTAAAACTGACCGGTGCAGCTAATAATGAGACTAAAATTCACTACTACAGACTCAGAGACTCAAGACTCACTCACACCTCAGAGACTTGAGCCTCAACTGAGCCTTTCAACACAGAAACTAGAGACTTAACTTCTGACTCTCACTTCGAACTCTAGACTCAATTTAGGCCCACCTGAAATTACGCGTGAATGTCTCTGCACGACGGTCTTGTGGTCAAATTGATCAGTTCAGTCTGTATTATTGGCTGTCATGTGAACAAGAAACCATTAGAGGGTTTCTGGCAATTATCTTCAAGTCCGAGATTTATTTTGATAAGACGGGTCTCTAAATGTCTGAGTCTGTGAGTGCTTTATTAACAGGAATTTCTTTACATGGCTATTATTCTTGTATTTAACAGATTATTTACAAGATTACACATCTCGTTCGGACAGAAACTGTATTCTGAACGGCCTCAATCAGACTAGTCTATTCCTACTGAGGACGTATTCTAATCTGATTGAGCTGCTGGATTATGAATGGATTATTAGGATGCATGTAAACGCGGCTAATGTGGACTCATTATCGGCTAACTGGTATATGGATCGTTCCCTTGTTCATGTGTGGCCCTGTCTCTCTCCCTTGTCCTCACAATCCCTGAAGCCACATAACCAGAACTACATCCTCCACTGAGCAGTGTGTGCCCCATCAGACAGTGCTGTTGAAACATTAAGAGTGCGTACACATGTCCACCACTGGAAAGACAAGCTCTTCAACATCCAGGCTAATGCTTCAGCGCTTGCTCTCATCCACCGTGAAGGCCCTGGGGAGCGTCTCCTCGGCGGACCGACAAGAGCCTCAACCACGCTGCTGTTAATGCTGCTTAGCTTTAAAAGGTGCTGATTGAGATCTGTCACCAGAGCCAATTCGCCACACCTCCGTCAGCCTCTCTCATGCTGCGGCTCTAACTCACCGCTACCTTGGCAGGTCACACATGAAGGGAATAAAAAGGCACACGTCAGACTGATTAAGTGAAAGATCTATCGAGAAGCGTCCGGCAGAACCACCATGTGACCGGTAATGGCGACGGGTGCATCAGCGGCTATTGCGAAAAATCAATCTATTCCTTAAGTTTGCTCCAGACGCGTCGATTAGAAAGGAGGCAAGCACGGCGTTATAAAAGGAAATTACAGAAGCATTTAAAACGTCTAGTCCTCAACAGATCAGACGCTATACGAATCTTTTTTTCTTTCCAGCACTTATGTTGACGTATTCCAACACCAGAGTCGTACTTCAGTTAATGAACATACATTTATTCAGGCTTAAGCTGTGATTCCACTCTCAAACCAAGAACTGTGAGTTGACAGGCACAAAACCAAAAGCTGGCAGCTGAATCCTTGAAATCTGTTAGATTTTGGGCCGAGAGACATTTTGTCTGAGCAACAACTGATTCCTTAGAAAAACACTGCTAGATAGAAAAGAACCAATGATTCATTTCTGTAGAGCAAAGCTCAAAGTGAAAGCAGCATCACCCCTCACCTGTATGACTACACATTCCGCTAAAGACTGCAAATCACTAAACAGGTGTACCCAAAGGAGCACTCGTTCACAGTGATATTTGAGCTAATAATTTCAAAGCAACGTTTTAGCCAAAAGGCTGACCCGGCCAACAGCGGAGGAAAGACGAGAAGAACTGGTTAGCATGCAAGGTTTCATTTCTGTGCGAACCATTCCTTTAAGCCTGCTATGAGCTGCTGGGCCACTCTCCCAGTGGCTTTATGTCGGTGAAGCAGTGAGGTACTGTAGCTGGTTGAGTACACAAAGCGGCAGACTCCTCTTCTCTCACCAGCTCTCTGTGGATCAGCACAAAGGAAAAGGAACTGTATAAGGGCTCTATTCACTGCACGCCATATTTGCAGCTAAAATGTCAAGCAGATTCAGATGGCAGAACAAACTTCTACTAGGACTCGCAGTTTCGTATCCTCTCAAGACTGCAGAGCTGCTCTTGACTCTTCCTGCTTCTCCTGAGCATCTTCGAGTGCAGGTCGAGTTAGAAGGGTGCATTCAACCAGCAAGCAAGCACGAAATTAAACTCCGTGATGAACTTGCATCACGTTTAGAGCATTATGCTGGATACATATCGACAAGTTTGGAAATACTGCACACATCATATACACCGATCAGGCATAACATTATGACCACCTCCTTCTTTCTACGCTCACTGTCCATCTTATCAGCTCCACTTACTGTATAGCTGCACTCTGTAGTTCTACAGTTACAGACTGTAGTCCATCTGTTTCTCTGATACTCTGTTACCCTGTTCTTCAGTGGTCAGGACCCCCATGGACCCTCACAGAGTAGGTACTATTTGGGTGGTGGATCACTCAGCACTGCAGTAGCACTGTGTTAGCGTGTGTTGTGCTGGAGTTATTAAACACTGTGTCCACTCACTGTCCACTCTATTAGACACTCCTACCTCGTCAGTCCACCTTGTAGATGTAAAGTCAGAGACGACAGCTCATCTGCTGCTGCACAGGTTGTGTTGGTCATCCTCTCGTCCTTCATCAGTGGTCACAGGATGCCGTCCACAGGACGCTGTTGACTTCATATTTTTCTTTGGTGGACTATTCTCAGTCCTGATCCATATCAGTGTCTGATCCACTCAGACCAGCGCAACACACACTAACACACCACCACCACGTCAGTGTTAATGCAGTGCTGAGAGTGACCCATCGCCCAAATAGTACCTGCTCTGTGAGGGTCCATGTGGGTCCTGACCACTGAAGAACAGGGTAACAGAGTATCAGAGAAACAGATGGACTACAGTCTGTAACTGTAGAACTACAGAGTGCAGCTATACAGTAAGAGGAGCTGATAAAATGGACAGTGAGCATAAAAATAAGGAGGTCATAAATGTTATGCCTGATCAGTGTATAATGTACAGAGCTGGCAGAAAACTTCTGAAATAGTTCCACAAGCACACAATTAATAATTACCACACCCATTTATGGATTACAAACTAAAATAGCATGTTCCAGTTAGAAAAACTGTCTGCAATTCCTCAAACCAAGCACTGTATTTTCATCGTCCATATACTAACAAATACGGTGATGAGAGAGGGAAAGTTGTTCTATATCAGCACCTTCGCTATGAGAAGAAAGGGAAAAAAAGGCCCTAGATCTCTCTGCCTCTTTGCTATGCATAGCAGCACAGTCCCTGCACAATCTCAGTTTCCCTTGAGCAGCCTGGAACCTTTGAGAATGCGGCCTTGAGGCAACAGAACTAAACCCATTCTATTTTTACTCCGTTTCAGGAGCGATGTCTTTCGGGTGCTGCAAAATATAAAGCGCTCCGAACGTGTTGGCGTGAGGATAGATTGGCACTCGTCTCTGCAAGAACCGCCTTTAGTTTTAGCAGTCCAGATGTTCTGAAGCATCATTAAGAAGTAAAAATGAGAGGGCAAATTAGCACTGCACTGAACTCCGTTTCTTCTGCACAAAGACTCCCCCTCCCTACCAAAAAAGCATGATTGATACATCCAGCACAATGTAATTGCTGGTTTGCATTAGCAAATCATATGGATTGGCGGTATCCAAAAAAGTAATTTGGGGAAAAGAACAGAATTCACAAAAGAGGGGATGTTGGAACTGTCCACTGCCCTTGCAGAGGGACTTCACGAAAGTTGAAAATTACAATGGGTATCCCACTGTAGCGCAAATTACAGAGTGTTCCACACAGCAACACCAGCTTCCATGTATAAAAGCACCACACAGCAAGTGTGAATTGAGCATTGAATAATAAATCATTTTCTTGCCTGCATGTTCAGCGAGGGACCACATTGCAAGCATAATGTAAAAATGAATATCCAAGGCAACAAAATTCCAACGGAATTAAATGGCTAGCATGTACATTCCCACTTCTGAGGGATAAAATATTGAATAATCAGCAAGATTCACTATTATGTCAAGCAGTACAGAACAGACTGAATGACTATAATTACCCAATTACTGAGGAAGAGGGAGAAAGCTGAAAATTCAACCTCTGACCTGTGTTCTGGGACAAGGGAAGAGTAGATAATTCCCTGCAGGTCCATCTTCTCTTCAAGGTAAGACGAGGACATTTCTGTTCATAGTGGTACTCGCGAGTTGGAGGAAGTGTTGGTAGTAAGCCATGTTTTCTATTCAGTGCGCCAGCTTTGTGTGTTAATTTTTCTTCACAACAAGGAAAATACACAGATGGTGCGTCGCAAAAGTCATAGTAACCATACTGCACCTAAGGTGGGTTCATAATTCGAGGCTAAAAACTTTAAACCTGGATTAAAATTATACTTTACTCCGAGTTGTTAAGCAGTATATTAATCCTGTTTTTCTTTTGGGACACTAACAATCAGGATAGACTGGGAAAAACATCCTGCTGACTCAGGCTGATGCACTGGCGCGTGGGTACGGCATGTTCACCAATATATAATAAACAAACCCTTTCAAACAAGATCACCAAAAGCTGGTCATTTGTCAGAAATTGTCCACAACATTTCTTTTGTATTGAATCCACATTGTGTGGTTTTAATCCTGCTTTCGGATTAAGGCTGCTATCCATATTTCATCCCATCTCTAGTCACTGCGTCAGCCAGAGAGAGAAAGAGGAGATTTGGGGAGACGTGTTGTGCCTCCGCTAACACTTTAGCTCCTGGAGAGACTAAGGGGTCTGGACTCAATGCCCCTCATTGCTTGCCGTCACTTTCCCTTTGATTCCCCGTGGTCGGATCATTTCGGCCAGCATCGTGTCATGCTGGGGCCAGGACGGGCTCCTGTGGGGAGAGGTCACTTCGAAATGTCAGTGGATGACGTGCTGCCACAGGCCGTGAGGGGAGACAGATTTGAAGACAGCTAATGAGGACGCTCAATGTTTGTCAGTTTCTGTTGACCGGCACAGCCAGCATACGTCTGTGTGCATGAAGGATTTCATAAAGCAGCCCAGTGATTCAACAAGGAGCCTCACATATAAGAAGCACGAGATGCAAAAGATGTAAAAGGAGCCACTTATTGGTTTTGTACATGGTTCTTTCTTGTTACGGTGGAATAGACTGCCTGAGCAGCTGCACAATAAGAAACAGGATATCCAATTGTTGAGACAATTAATATTTCCCTTGAGACAGCACTTAACCTTGGCCACAGGGAAGTTTCTCTCCTCCGGCTGGGGCTTAAAAATCTGATTCACAGCTGTGACCGTCCATATAAATGCAGCGTTTGTGTGGCCAGAGCAGCAGCGGCCTACAGGCTTGCAGCATTTGCCCCAATGCTACCATGAAACCGATGGCTTGTTGACTCAGACGGTGCCGCCTGATGCATCACAAAGAGACAACAGGATACATAACAGACATAAAGGTTATGGGTCTCATGCACAGATCAAGTGGCAGTGACAGGAAAACACCACTCTTTATTGCAGAAGTAGCGCTCAGACAGAGCCTGGATGTTTGAATTTTATTCATCTCGGCAGTAGATTCATGTGCCTGGCGGCTTAGGTGGCTTATCTGCACTAAAGACACACATGAACTGGCAATCCTATGCTCCACAAAAGACTTAAATCAAGTATCGTGCTGAGATACTCAAGAAGCAAGTCTAGACACAAGCCCAGTCAAGTCAAATTTGAGCACTTGTTTTTATACAAACTTGGCTTTATATACATATTACAAGTATAAACTATATTTTGCTACTGTGGGAACAAGTGTTGCTCCACTTGAAAGACCTTACTGTACTGTAAGTCAAGGTATTCAGTTAGTTATGTCCACATAATGATTGTGGTCTAAACATCTTGCACGCAAATATCTCCCTAACAGTTCTGGGATTAGCACGTACATCGGTTGGTCTGGCATTCTTGTACACTTCAGTCTCTCACTTCAGTGCAGGCATTTGCTTCTTCAAGCACTGAAGGCTTCAAAAAGCACAACAGGCCTAATACGACAACCAACCATGACACTCTCAATAGGAATACATGTCACTGTTCAAATGGCACATTTATATGGCTGTGGGATACACTGCTCCCAGGACAACATGAGCGCAAGTGAGTGATGGTTGTCTTTAGTGGAGCTCTTAGGCCATATATTCCGTCGTGCTCATGTGCTGTCTGGGGATATCAGGAGCAGAGCGAAAAATATGCTGATGACCGTTAAGGCTACAGCAATACAGGCAATAATTTTGACTATCTGCCTTTGTCGTGAATTGATTTAATAATCAGCAACAGAAGAAAAAAAAAAACCTAAACAAAGAAACAAACAAAAAAAAAAATCCTAGATAACTTCAGAAAATGAGGACAAAATGCAGAACTGTTTGAGAATCAAGCTCTGATTGTGGCCTTCTTACAAACGGGAAGAGTGAGGCGCCTCATTAAAAACACCCACAGAGGACTTGAACAAAGATTATAGAATGAATACAACTATAGTCGAGGTGAACCCCATGACCATGGCACATAGACTTCTGACTAGATCACAAAAGAAAAAAGCCTCATTGCTTAAATACACAGTCAAGTTTGAATGGAGACCGAAAAAGCCTGTATAGATAGGCCTTCAGACTGCAGGGCCTAATGGCTTGATCCATGTTTTATTGGGTCAACATGATATCAGCTAGACTTATAGGATTTTTTGGTGGCAAAGTTCTGTGAAAACATCACTGATGACGCATGAATACGAATGTGGCACAAGAGAGATACAGGTCACATTCTCAGTGAAGGACTTTACTGCCGGTCACGAATCCCCTAGAGTGGTAAGAAAAGATCAAAATATGCAATCAGCCAAAACATCACTGCGCAATCTCTACACAAATGAGCATGCACACTTGACAGAAGAGTGCAATCCCACACTGTTTTCCAAAGATCCCATGTCTAACACTCAGATTTGCATGTTAGAATCGCTGGGATCAGCTGAAACTGACACAGCTTGTACCAAAAGAGCATGCTGAAAGACACAGTTTGAACATCATGTTGGTGAACTAAAGAGTCTGTAAACGTGAAGGCGGAAGAATAGTGCATTCACCGAGTTAAAATCCCAACTGCAATAGGCTATACACAAGTGTCAGATGAACTGAGGCAATCCCCGTAGATATTCCATTGCTTTAAAGCAAAACATGACTAAAAAGAGCAGGTACAGTCTTGAAAACAGAATAAAAATGTTGAAGCATGCCGTTAAATATGAACTTTCCTCTTTGGTATATTACTGTGTTAACAGAAAGGAGATCCTTTGAGGGGGGAATAGAAATTCCTAAGTAGGATAAATGTTCTTACCACAGCAAAAGACACGAGAAAGGAACCTACACGCGCAGTTTGGGTAGACTAGAATAAAACGGTGAACAACTGAGATGTGGATCAGGCAACACAAACCTGCAGCAGGGTGGCCTATGGCGCAGTAGTGAGCAGTACAGGGAAAAATTTATCATGGTATAATTAACATTACTGATCGCTTCAGAATACAACGATCAGTCATAACATCCTGACCACCGCCTTGTTTCTACGCTCACTGTCCATTTTATCAGCTCCACTTACTGTATAGCTGCACTCTGTAGTTCTACAGTTACAGACTGTAGTCCATCTGTTTCTCTGATACTCTGTTACCCCCTTTCACCCTGTTCTTCAGTGGTCAGGACCCCCATGGACCCTCACAGAGCAGGTACTATTTGGGTGGTGGCTCATTCTCAGCACTGCAGTAACACTGATATAGTGGTGGTGTGTTAGTGAGTGTTGTGCTGGTCTGAGTGGATCAGACACAGCAGTGCTGCTGGAGTTTTTAAACACCTCAGTGTCCCTGCTGGACTGAGAATAGTCCACCAACCAAAAATATCCAGCCAACAGCGTCCTGTGACCACTGATGAAGGACTAGAGGATGACCAACACAAACTGTGCAGCAGCAGATGAGCTGTCGTCTCTGACTTTACATCTACAAGGTGGACCGACAAGGTAGGAGTGTCTAATAGAGTGGAGTGTCACATTACTGTTGGATCCATTTCTCAGCTGAAATTGTTTAAAACAATGAATGAGAGTTAAACATTTAAAAAAAAAAAAAACTACAAATAAATTAAAAAATTTACTTCGTCCATCATTCAATGGCTAAATTTCACTAGCTAAATTTCCTTCGGGATCAATAAAGTGTCCGCCTGATTCCCATTTACACAGTTCTAGCACGCATTTAATCGATCGTACTTCTACATTTGTCACTGTTTAGCCGATTGGAGTCAAGTCCTAAACAGCCTGGTGGTATCTGATACATCACGGTACAACAAAGGTTTCTGCATTAAGTCTCACTATGAATGAGTGGCATGATGTCAGAGTTTACAGGTTTTAAGCATAAGCTCCATCATCCTAAATCAGACTTCACAATGTCCCATGAACAATTTTTATGCCTCTTGGAATGACTGGATGGCGTTAGTATGGAGCTTTACCATTTCATAATTAAACTGCTTCCTCAGCAATACATTAAGTTTTACTACACTATACTTATCACTAAAACGCTCCTCTCTTTCACAAGACATCCTGATTTCCAACATGGAGCCTGATGTGTACCCACTGGGGTGATATTAGCCACTCAGGCTAATGAGATAAAGGACTTACCAACTAAAAACAGAAGCAGAAAATGTGTTGGAACTTGCGTGCTTTTGTTTTATTTGTATTGTTTTTGTGAGCTACTTCTACTTTCGCATATTGTGTACTGCACCATGCTGTGACTTCTGTGGGTCTTGCTTCCCTTTGCAGTTGCCACCGTTTAAAATTTGGCCTGTCTCCCAAATGATTTCCATAGACAAAGATTTCTGAAACTCAAGGCACAACTTGTAAAAATTTACAAGTTTGTAAACCAGTTTTTAATGCCTTTGATTTTGAAGCATGAAATAAAAAACTTTTTTCCAAACATTTGTGAAGCACTAGACTGTGACATCACTGTAGTCCTATTTTATTTTTGCTCCTTTTATTCCCTTTTGGCCAAAAACCAAAGCTGTCACTTTTGACCATTTTCTGATGAAATGTTTCGGTGGCCGAAATTTCAGAGCCTCCCAATTTAAAATGGCAACATAAAACCAGGAACATCACAGAAAGACATTTCTTGACATGACTAACTGCTGTGGGCTGTGATCCGACCAAATAATCCTAAACAAAAATCAACTGCTTAATGTCTGAACATTTCACATGCCGAGTTCCCCTCTCCATTGTCACCAGCTGGTGCAGTCATCCCCCATCTCCAAAATTACGTTTCAAGAGAACAGGGTAAATCTTATGTGCCTTCCACAATGCTGGCTCAATTACTGGAAAATGTCAAGGTATTCAGAGTTAGAGAGTCTAGAGAAATTCTATTTCTGGGAGTGATAGAATGCCTAGAGCACATAAAGAGAGCTTTCAGCTTCAGTTTATAGTTTGTGGAAAAAAAAAAAAAAAAATCAAACATTAAAACTGGAGAAGAGGGTTTTTTTTAGCTGCTCATAAATGTTTTGAGGGCAAAAAGCTATTTAATTTGGTTAGACAACTGCCTCTCCTAAGCTTTACTAAAACAATGACTACTAGGCCACAATTAAGACAATAAAAAGACAGATTCTTTTCGTTTTCAATCAGGTATTCAGCACTTCAACATGCTTAAAACGAACTGCACTCTGCGAGACAGCGCGCTCCCAAGAGACAGATGCTTGAAGCCTTCTTAGTGTTACAATCCCCAACGAAACACGGGATGAACAGGTGTTGGAAAACAAAAAAAAGTGATTTTTCCTTTTAGTCCCTCCACTGAGCAGCCATTACTCTCTTTCATGTGTGCAAGCGGTTTCAGACTTGGGCTTGCTGTTCAAAAAACACTGCCTAAATCATGTTTTCAACAGATGCAGATTTTCAAAAACGTGCCATATTTATAGGACTGCGTCTGACGTTTCCGTTCAGAAGAAGTGGGAGCCTACCTCGATCAGCTTGTTGGCATGTTCGCGGAAAACTTGGGCGTACTCCTTCACCTCCTTTTCATTGCCGTTTTTGGCAGCCTCAATGAGGACCAGCAGAGGAACGTTGGTCTCCAAAAACGAGTCTGACACATGGTCCATCACAGCCTTCCTCAGCTGAAAACGAGTGGAAACAGACGCACCGTAAGGCATGTACACCCTATAGGACAAAACTATGAGAACGGCAGGGCATGCCTGTCGTTCACGTTTAATACACAGACATAAAACAACATGTCATGGGTAATGGACAGTTATATTGTCCCCTGCAGAGAGACCGTAAAATAAATATCTTAAAGAAATGGTTGCAGCAGAGGATCAAAATATTTTTACATTAATGACTCCTACATAAAAATCAATGGGATTTTGCACGTGTAACCATTAACCTCAGGAGAAAAAAGCCAGGAGGGGAAGAAGTGAAAGGAGGGAGTATAAAAGGGGAGAGAAGAGGAGGGTTAAACAAACCTGTCTGCGTAGGTCACGGGTCTTTTTAGTCATCCTGTCAATGGCCATGTTCAGAGCATCACTCTTATCCTTGCGTCCAGCCTGAGAGAGAGAGAAAGAGAAATGGGAAATAATTAGTCAGCCTTCGCTCTTTCGTTCACATCGCTGTCATATTGGCAACAAGAAGGTAACCAGGAGCATCTAGAAGCTATAATATCAATCAAATCATGTGTGAGGATCAGACAACGTGGCATTTTATCTGATGTATAATTAAGCATTAGGACGATGAAAGAAAATGTGCATTAACTAATAATTTAAACAAACCAGGCACTGCTTTGGACTTTCTGGTGCTTCATTTTCCTGCTCTGACTTTTTTATAAATCGTTCCCAAAGAGCAGCCAATTTCAATACCAGCGTTGTGAAGATAATAGTGCACTCAACAGCCGTCTTAAAAAGACATGAAAGTACGTTCAACTTTTTGGCACATTCTCAAATAAAACTTTTTTTTCTCTCCTTTTAACTTCCCTGTTAAATGCCTGCCTATTTCAGTGAATGAGCTTTAAGTTGTAGCCAGGCACTGCTTAAACATGGAAGGACAGGATTCAAACGCTGGCAGAAACGACCAAACCTCTCAACAGCTCTCAAAAGAGGCTCAATGTCCATAAACATTAATGTGTATACCTAACAGAGAAGTTACTCACACAAGAGGATCGAAATGCATATCTGAGCAGAAAGAGTGTGATATTAAAGATTCATACCCTGATTCACAATACCAACCGCAGCATATGCCAACACATGTACATCCCTACAGACCAACAGTTGTGAAGATGAAAAATGTCCTTCTTGTGGGGGAAAAAAAACACCAGAAAATCATTAATCATAATCATATAGTGTGGCTGTGTGAGACACCATTTTCTGGTTAATTGCTTCACTGTTCCTCTTTCCCGAGGCAGTTTTTCCTGGTTTGGCACTTGCTGACTGGACATGACTCCCCTTCACCAATTAAAACACTCAGCTTTGTTGGGCCTGTCAAGATCACATATGGTTAAATGCCATATGAATAACTGCAATTAATGAATCTTTTTACTAATTGTATGAAGCTATAAAAGCACAAGCCTAAAGCGGCCAAACTGGTTGATTAGCCATCTTGCTTTCTTAAATGTCAATATTTAGCTGCTCCCGAATGATGACGGACCGCTAGAGATCAAATAAACATTACTCAACCTTTAAAAGGTGTTAGCACCAGTTGCAAGTTTGAAATTCTGGTGCGTGCCGCCCATAACGTGTCTCAGCAAATGGGATAAACATGTGACTGTGACAACTAACAACTCCAGAACATGACTATGCTCAGCTTAAATAACTGGAGTCAGGCGATTACATAATAATAGTGACTGGACTAGCTGCAGTTCGGCCACCAAAAATTTCATTATTCTCCTCCATGTGTCGAGTTGCTTTACTGCGTAACGCTAATTTTTAAGCTGAAACATGCTGGAAATGTGCATAAGCATTAATAAGTCAGACGCGTGTATTTATTTCAGTCTATTCAAAATGAGCTGGTTTTGTTTGCTTTGTTTTTTGGGTAATTTTCTCATCTAATACAATCTGCATGACTTTAGAAGCAAGCAACACCACTACTATGGTCTATAACTACCGCATTGTAGCAGGGAGAAAACAGTCAGAAGTGAAATCCTGCACGTGAGAAAGGTTATAATTATATCCTGGTTAGCTCTTGTTTTAGGTCTTGCCCCAAAACCAACACTTCTGAATGAACTTCCTGCTCAACCAATCAGTGTTTAGATTTCTGAAATACTGCACTTCGGTTCCTCTCCAAGTCTCTGCGAGATGATTACCCATAAATGTCTTCTCCACATCTCTAAGCAAATCCATTCACATGCATCAAGTATGAATCAGCCATTTAATTTCGGAAGCCCCCTACAGATACGGCACATTCACTCGGCACTCCTTGTGCAACTCGCCTTGCTCATGCTAGCGCCCCAGACAAATTGTTCATGTGCAGTGGGGAGGTAAATCTCCACACAGCAAGTGGCCTGGGGGGCCGAAGCCTTCACAGTGGAGCTGGCAGTGAACGCGTGACAGCGGGGAAACACGGCTGTGAGAGCGAGAGCAACCCCCAACCCTGAAGCCCACCAGGTGGTGCGAGGCCAGGGGCTCAGCATCACCCCCTGATTTCAAAACTGTTCAATCCAAGCGACGCCTCCAAAAAAGGCTTTTGGGCCTAATTCTAAGACTCGTTTTCTTCTTTAGAGTCTGTTCTAAACCACACATCTTCAGCTGCTTTGCTTAATTTCATACAATCATTCTCAAAAAGGAAATAAAAACATGACCGGTCATTCCTCACCAGTTTCAGAGTGAAAATCTGTGAGCTCCTAGTACTTGATCTAATAAACGACTGCACAAACACCTCTGCAGGCCAAATCATGTGCCTTCACTTCAATATTGATTCCGCTTCAAGCCAGCTCTCTTAATTGGGCAGGCACTAGACTCCTCACAATTGTTTATGTTTTCACAGTTTAGAATGATGGAGCTTAACTGTAGGCGAAGGATTCCTCTCCACTAAATACGAAAGGGATAGGTAGGCAGATACAAAGATAGCCAGAAATTGACATTTTTTAATCCCTCTTCGGTTAAGAAGGATAACACAACCTGAAGGGACAAAAAGTAGCAAGAGTTATTTAATATCGTGCCAAAAGAAGTGGAACAGCAAGATTACATGTAAGCACATTTGTACACTGTCCACTGGAACCGCGAATGCAGCTGTAGCTGCACTTTCTTGATCTCTTTGCATCTATTTTAGTCCATGGCGCCCCAATACCAAGATGCATGGATGCTGAAAAAGAGCCTCAGCTGGCCACCAAGTTATGTTGCATATGTTAATATGTTTCAGATCAAGTCACAGTTTCTGGTTGAACTAAAAATAAATTAAAATAATAAATAAAACAAAACAACACAGCACTGGTTTGTACTTGACCAGCAAGAAAGAAAGAAAAAAAAAAAAAAAAAAAAGCAGGGGTTTTGTCCAGCATGCCAAAAGTAGGTTGTATTTACAAGGACTGCGTCCTTTGAAGTCCACATAGTGACCTGAATGTCACAGTTCAGTGAGCTCATGTAAATAAAAACAGAGCCTGAAAGGCCAAGGCATGCGGTCTCCAGCTCTCCGCCAGGCCCGTCTTGGACTTAGCTGAGCAGTCTGAATGCTCTATTAAGTCCAGTGGTCGAAGTCTGGTCTCGTCACCACCAGCCCAGGACAACACAAACTCTGCAACGTCCAGTTAATTCAGGAGGGAGCCGTTGGTGGTGGTGGTGCGCATCTAATTACGAGTGGTAATATATCAAATGAAGTATCCGCTTGCTTTGCCAACTTAATTACATGCTAAATCCATTCATCACTACAGCTTCTTTGGCTAAGTAAAAATATCCATCTGTTTAAGTGACGATGGAAATGCCCATTTAAATGTTGTAATTGGTTAAAAAAAAAAAAAAAAAAAAACACCTCAGATTTATTTGAAAGACACGGAAATGTAAACCCTGTCCAAGAACTCAATCCCACAACAGAGCACAGCTATGTTACATACATGCGGCCGCTGATATTAGAGAGTGGCTGACTGGCTGTAGAGCAGAAAAAGAAGAGAGATTTACAGTGATTGTTCCATTTCAGCTGTGAATTACAACAACAGGAGTTGAAGTTATCAATATTCTGACGGTGACTAATCAGAGAGCGAGAAAGAGAGGTGGGTGGTGAGGGGGGGTGAGGAGGAAATGATGAATCAAAGCATGTGTGTGCAAGGCAGAATGCGAGAGAGCAAGAGAGCGAGAGAGAGAGAGAGAGAGAGAGAGAGAGAGAGAGAAAGAGCGTGCAAGACAGAGCGAGCGTGTGAGAGAGCGAGCGTGAGAGAGAGAGAGAAACTGCACCGATGATCGACGCCAGTCTGCCACCACTCTGTAGCAGCGAGAGGGTGCAACAAAAGCACAGAACGACGTCTCTGCTTCTCTCCTCTCCGGTCCCCTCTGCATCTCTCCTCCTCCTCCGTGCCGACAACTCCGTACACAACGCTACCCAGACGCAGCAAGCCGGCGTCGTGAGAGGGGGGACTCTGCCCGCCATCAACAAGTTAGGCTTGAAGGACCCTGAGCGGCGAAAAAAGGGATGTTTGCTCTTCAATTAAGCAAGTGAGCTGACGACATTGCGGTGGAAAAGAACGGGAAGAGAAAAGGAGGGGGTGTGCTGTTCAGTTCGCCAGGCTTGCTTTAGATGAAAATCATCAACTTCAAAAAGATTAAGGATTCCTGGAAGCGCAAAATGACACTTCTTTCTTAATCAGGGGATTGAACCGAAAAACAAGGAATAGGAATTTTTAAAAATTAATAAAAATTTTTAAATTACATAAAAACAAGATGGACAAAACCAACATCCCATAACATGGAATTTCTGAATTTGTTTCAAATGAGGGGGCGCAGCATTGTTTTAGTTCAGAAGACCTTGATCCCTTTTGTATTTACTCAAAAGGCTTTTTCCCCCTTTGGATTTCTCTTCCATCTGGCTGTTCCAGGAGTCTGAGGAAAAAGACAGTTGAATGCAGCCGCCGATGTTCACAAAAGAATGGGTAAGTTAGCTCTTTTATTCACGGAGACTGGACCTGAATAGGAAATGGAGTGAATAGGAAAGAGAGGGAGAGTGAGGGAGGACTGGGGGGTGGGGGGGCGGGTGAGAGGCTATCCAGAAACATCTATGTACTTAAAATGTCGTCTTCTGTCTTTTTAACCCCCTTTTGAATCCTGTTAGATCCTGATTTAGACTGACGCCTAATAATTGCGGCATTGTACGGAGTGTGATGGGAGGTAGGAGGGTGGCTATGATGAAATAAACATTAAAATAAGGTTACTAAATGAAGAATAAATAAAGGGGAAAGAGAGAGACAATCATAAAATTGTGAAGCTGCAGATGTTACAGCTGTTGGATGAAACGGCTAAACAAACCATGCGGACGTACCATAAATATTAATGAAATTCTTTACACGTGTTAAAAAAAAGTCAATTTTAATCAACAATAATGAAACCACAGAGGGTTGAAAATCCTCCAAGCTGTGCAGAACTACTGGACTACCGCACAGATTACTGCGAAACATAGTAAGAGGCAGAGTCTGAAAGAGCGCTAGAATAAGAAAAAAATGTTTCCATGCACTGCAGAGATCAGATTTCCCTCCCCCCCGGTTTATTTTCTTATCTTTAAACCCACCCAGGTTTCCATTCAAGGTGGCCATTGGTGGGACAAGCACCAGCGGCACTTTGTGTGATCAGCATGCTACTGTGCCTGCCTCCCGCGTCATGCACAGCCTGCCCTCAGAAATGCCGCTGCGAGGACCTGCAGTTTTACTGCGACACGCAGGGGCTCCTGGCGCCCCCAGACGGTGTGGACAAAGGGGCCCTGGGGCTCTCACTCCGGCACAACAGCATCAGCGAGCTGAGCCCAGACCAGTTCTTTGGCTTCACCCAGCTTACTTGGCTCCACCTGGACCACAACCAAATACTCACCGTGCATGAGGATGCCTTTCAGGGGCTCTACAAGCTCAAGGACCTGAACTTGAGCTCCAACCGCATCACCAAGCTGCCCAACACAACCTTCATCCACCTCATCAACCTCCAAATCCTGGACCTCTCCTTCAACCAGATGACTGCGCTGGAGCCCGAGCTCTTTCACGGGCTCCGTAAGCTCCAGATCCTCCACCTGAGGTCCAATTTCCTGCGGACCACGCCCGTGAGGGCATTCTGGGACTGCCGGAGCCTGGAGTATCTCGGCCTGAGCAACAACCGGCTCCGGAGCTTGGCCCGGAACGGGTTTGCTGGGCTCATAAAGCTACGGGAACTTCATCTGGAACACAACCACTTGACCAAGATCAACTTGGCTCACTTCCCCCGCCTGGTCGCCCTCCAGTTCCTCTATCTCCAGTGGAACAAGATCAACAACTTAACGTGTACCATGGAGTGGCAATGGACCACTCTGGAGAAACTGGATCTCACGGGGAACGAAATCCGCTCGCTGACCCCCGATGTGTTTGAAACGCTGCCAAACCTTAAGGTTCTGCTGCTGGATAACAACAAACTGACCAGCCTTGACATCCAAACAATGGATATGTGGAAGTCCTTGAATATCATCGGGTTGTCCAGCAACCTTTGGGAATGTACCAAAAGGATCTGCAACTTGGCCGGTTGGCTAAGTAAGTTCAAAGGTCGATGGGAGCATTCCATCCTATGTCACAGCCCAGAGTACACACAGGGTGAGGAAATACTAGATGCTGTTTATGGATTCCAGCTCTGTCAGAACTTCTCAGCACCAGTTGTAATGACCAGCACCACGACAGAGGCCACGTTGCCCCAAGAGTTCACTAGCTCCTCGTTTGGGAATATGCAGACGCCGACACAGGACTTCTATGCAGAGGATTTTGGGAGCTTTACTATTGTGACCACCACTACTACCACTACCCAAACCCCACGTACTGCCTTGGCCACCACCACCACGGTGGATGAGACGGATGTTACCGAGGACTACGCCATGATGGACAACACAGTGCTGACCCAGAGAGTCATCATAGGTACTATGGCCCTTTTGTTTTCCTTCTTTCTCATCATTTTTGTAGTGTACATCTCACGGAAGTGCTGCCCTCCCACTCTACGAAGAATCCGGCACTGCTCAGCCATTCAGAACCGGCGACAGATGAGGACCCAGCAGAGGCAGCCAATGGCGGACCTGGCCACACAGGTGCCCTATAACGAATATGAACCGAGTCACGAGGAGGGCGCACTCGTGATAATCAACGGCTATGGGCAGTGCAAGTGTCAGCAACTGCCTTACAAAGAGTGTGAAGTATAGACACTTTATTTATTCCTGCAGTTTATGGGTTTACCATTTTAACCATTTCAAATGATACAGGGTTTGTTTTTGGACTCATTTTCAGTTTGTAAAGAAAGGGATGAAGAAAAAAAACAAAAAACAAACATTAATTCTTTCTACTGGCTAGCTTTGAAAATCAATGAAAATCTGGAGGTCACAGGGATGGAATGGAAAAAAGTATAGATATATAGAGAAATCCACAAGTTTATTTTTATAATAAGAACGAAAGGCTCATATCAAGCTGGGGCAATCATTCTCAGATGAAGTTGGTACGTGAGATTTGTCACTGCATTATTAGTCACTTATACAGCAGCACAGAAATGACGAAAAGAGAAATCTATAACCAAATCGCCTGGAAACTTGTGCTCCAGAAAACGGTTTATGAAGTGACACGTTCTTAATCTGAGAGTGAAATTTTATTACATGGAAACAAGTGTTTCAAATGGTGTGTAGAAGTGCAAATCTGATGAACAAAAAGGGAAAAATAAATGTGGTGCACGTCAGACAACACTACAGATTACACCTATTCACTTGTTGGGAAAGGATACAAAAATGTTAAATTTGCTGGCTTCATGGTTGGATACAAAGAGTGACTTTAATTCACCTTTTTATTAGCATTTTTTTTAATTACAGAAGGAAAGTACTGTTAAATTTATCCCATACCTTATTTAGGTCAATGAGTGTCTAAAGAGGGAATTCAGCCATTATTTCCAAATATCTGCCATGTTCATTTGTGTTTGATCTAGCGAAAAACTTCCATTTGAACTCATGAGAAGGGTTAACGGCCTTCTTGCTTTTTGATTTAATCCAATAAATTCCAACCCCTTCTTCAAAACGTGAAAAGCTTAGCACTGTGTGTGGAAAGGTTAATGTCCAATCTTATTCTGCGTTACATTTGCTGTCTGGTTAGCTCCCCCTGCTATGACGTCAGCAGGGACTGAATAAATGTTACCCAGAGACATTTGCTTACTTTACCATTATGCATAAGCACATTCATGCCTAAAGAGAAGAAGAAAAAACAAAAGAAAGAAAGAAAAAAAAAAAAAAAGAAAAAAAAAAAGAAAAGAAGAAGGCTTGGACGTAAATACTCCAGCCTGACAATGACATACTCACTGTGACGGTTTGCTGCTGCTTTGCCCATTGAGTCATAAATTACTAGTAGAGATCATTAATGTATGGTAGAGGACAATAAAACCACCAGCGAAGGCATAATTTCCAAGAGACAAGGCAGAGAGAGAGAGAGAGAGAGAGAGAGAGAGAGAGAGAGAGAGAGAGAGAGAGAGAGAGAGAGAGAGAGAGAGAGAGAGAGAGAGAGAGAGAGAGAGAGAGAGAGAGAGAGCATGCAAGTGGAAGACAGAGGAAAAGGAGCATAAAAGAGAAAGAGGAGGGAGAGAGCAAGCAAGAGAACAACCAATAGAGTGTCTACACACAGGCACACAAAATTCTGTACTAAAAATAAATTCATACAGGCTCCGGAACAGCCTTCCTCAAAGCCGCAGAGACTGTAATCACACCTGACAGCTTGAAGATTGAGCCAATTAAGGACAGGCAAAAGAATCTAACATTGTGTCACCCACACCACTGCTCCAAAAAGATTTAGACTGCTCGGCCTTTCATGAGCAAAAGACTGTTTCACCGGGAGAATGCATGCTTAGCCCTTCGTTTCCAGGGAAAAAAGAGCATTTTTATTGACTGTTCCTGATGCTGGATTTCCAAATGGTGCAGGAGATTCTTTATCTTGGGCATATTACTGACACGGTGTGACAGGAAGGCAGGGAGATGGATGGTTTAGACAGACGAGGAAAAAGTCAGGGAGAGAGCAGGTGAAGAGTTGTGAGGCTCTTTGGAGGGGGGGGGGGTTCTGGGCCAGGATACATTTGTATGCAGCAGGGAGAGGACGTGCATTAGCATCAGACTGAAGAAGCCAGAGCAAGAGCAGCTCTGTGCGTTTCATTTAGAAGCTTCGGGGGGGGGGGGGGGGGGGGGGGGGGGGGGGGGCAGCACGGAGGGGGGCCGAGCTGAGCCTAAGTAATGTCTAACCTTCACCGATGAGGATCTTGAAACCTACAGAGGTGACACCGCATGAGGGCGTAAGACAAAAAAGGAAAAAAGAAAAAAAAAGAAGAGAGAAACCCTCAGCAGAGTCACGGCGAGGGTCCTGAAAGTGTATCAGTCATTTATAGACTTTGAATATAAAAAGGTCTGGAACAGTGCTTCTAGTTATACATCAAATCAAACTGTGACGGAGGCTTTGGGTGGCATGGCCAGAAATTCACCTGAGGTGCTGCTAGTCATATCAGAGGTATTTTTGGCATAACTTAAAATAGAGAAGGTATTACAGCGAATATGAAGTGATGGAGCAATTACCCACCACAGAAACAGGATGGCCTGATTGGTGGGCTGCAAGAACAGGATTGTGGCCCCTAGAGGGCACTGTGGAGAGCAATCTGCAAAGAATCGTGCAATGAAAAAAAGAAAAAGAAAAAAAAAAAAAAAAAAAGTATGAAGCACTGAATTTTTCCTGACTGGAATGTGCAAATCATTCCCACATGAATAAAATACATTAACTCAATTAAGGCCAAAAGAAAAAGGTCAATAATGTGCTGATCTAATATTTTCTTCAGAGATCAGCCAAGTAAACTGAACCAGAACGCCCCTCTGCAGCCCCACAAACAAAAACTTTAGTCTAAAATTGAATTTAAAGGGCACATATACAGACTAAGCTGGAGGATGAGTCGATGTAGCAAACCCTTACCCACTGAAACCCGGCAAGGATTCTTTGAGCATTTACATTCCAAAAGCCCATAGACAAAAGGTCAGAAGGTGGAGTGAACAGAGAGAGAGAGAGAGGGTGTTTTAAAGAAACTACTGCTGATACCTGCTGAGCCGAGTATTCCCACCTTCTCTTTTCTGTTCCAGATCGACCAAAAAGATAAAAACTCTGTGCTGAAGATAAAAGCTTCCCGAGCACCTCCTAAAACGTCTTGCATGTTTTGAGAATACAGAACAGATTTACCTAGTCATATCGGCGCCATCCGAACGATAAGTAATTGACCTCTTTCCTGGTGTGAGTAAAGAGATGAGGGCAGGAAAAACAGTCGCATATTTTTCTTCTCTAGACGCGAGAACAGGCAGACCCTGACATCTCACTGTTTACCAATCAGCTTCTCAAGTGACTGCAATCCACAGCTCTGTGGAGACGCATCCGTTTGCACTCACGCTCTTGTAAACTTTTTCCTTTCTTTTTCTTTTCTTTTGGGTTCATCTTGCCATAATGCTGAATTTCTGCTCCGCACTCTGCCCAGAAACCTCCCTTTCTGAAGTCACGCTCCTTCAACCTCTTTGTGCAAAATGAATGCTTTTCACACCCTCTTTTTCCTTTTGTATTGTAAATGTACAATTTCATATATGTATAGTGGATAAAGATGTGGCCAACTGAAGGAAAAGAAGTTTCCTTAAAACATATATTTTTAAATAAAATGTTACAATTTATAAGTGTTTCAGTTTGATATGCTCTGTTAAAACTTGGGCTTGGATTCCAATAAACGAATCAAATCAGTTTGCTAAGTATCTAAGGAACGCTAAGAGAGTAGTACAAGGACAGCTTTGAGTAGGTTGTATATTATTATTATTATTATTATTGAAAGTTGGTAAGTTGGAACAGACGTAAAACACCAGTAGTGCCACATTTATATATATATATATATATATATACACACATACATATATTTTTAAAAAGTACTTTTTCAACAAACCACACGCTGCACTAAATCCAGTAAAACAAGACTAAATATACGCTCTCTTTGTAATGAAATATGCAGTTGGTCAAATGTGCTTTAAGTGCCGATATCTATGATCTGCTCAGAAAAGCAAGCAATTAAATCATGACAAATTGCTGCCATACTGCCCACATTACCTTTCGTAGAGCTCGCCTTGAAGACAGTTCCTTTACAGTTCACTCAGCACTTCATTGGCAGACCAAATAAAAAGTTTGCTGGAACGAAACCTTTTAAAACCATTTCATCAAACTTCTCTTTTTTTCATCTGGACCGTGGGCAAAGAGTAGAATATGAAGTAAATGGCTTTTGATATCATTCCAACTAGAGCACTTTTCTGCCCTTTGAAACCAAGATTACTGCCTGCCTGAATAACTGCCATCAAGACGCAGGGGCATTTCCAATGTCCCGAGATAGCCCAAGGCATGAACGGTGCTCAAGTTATGAAACGAGAACT
Source organism: Pygocentrus nattereri (assembly GCF_015220715.1). Classification (NCBI taxonomy): domain Eukaryota; kingdom Metazoa; phylum Chordata; class Actinopteri; order Characiformes; family Serrasalmidae; genus Pygocentrus; species Pygocentrus nattereri. Next base: position 7,808,771 of record NC_051221.1, read on the forward strand.
TTAATAAACATTACATGATTGACATGGGCTGAAAATGATTATGTAGACCGCTGGTTCATGATTTAAACACAAACTAAAGGGGGAGAACCACCACAGTGTTTCGCCAGAGGCTTACATGTCACTGGGCTCTATCCCTCTCCTTCCTTCTATAAGGTCTGCGGTGCTGAACAGGCTTTGGTGGGAACATTTCTGGGTGGATTTCTTTTCTGTATATTCTTTAGTAAGAGCATTCTACGGGTTCGTGTTGAGAGTTTAGTCAATTTTAACTTAGTCATATTCTCTCTCTTCAACAGGGAATCAGCATTAATTTATTTATTTATTTATTTTTTTTTTTTAAAGTGTACATACTCATGATGTCAGAAGTGGAGGAAAAAGCACCCCAGGCAAAGTGTTTAGGGCTTTTTAAATAAGAAGAGTTTGGGAGACTAAAATGCTTTCAGCGAGCATTTGGTGTAATTTGTGTTATGACAAAGGGAAGTACGCAGTGTGCCGTTGTGTAGCCTGCTGGAATAAATGTGCTGTTACGGTTATTTAAATGGTGCAAGTAAACACTATTCCACCACACAGTTGTTACCAGCCTGTGGTACACATTGCAAATTGCAAATATTCAGCGGAGGAGGAGGAGGATGAGGAAGAAAAGCAATTTCCAGCATCTCTCACTCTCTCCTTCTAGCATCACCTATAAAATAAGAAAAATAATATCCACATTGATACGGTATGCACTGGCATAGATAACGCATCAGCAGTGGTGACCAACCAGACCATAAAAACAAACAAACAATCTTGGGTGTGGTTCGCCCTCTTTACTATGGATCATGTCCACCAGCGGGGCTAATAAAACTACAAATCAGCTTTAGCCTTGTGTGTCGTGCAGCTTTTCTAATGCGGTGCTCTGCCTATTGCTGCCAAGACATGATGCGCTCTCGCAGTAAAAAACTAGCGATCTACCGATCAGATATCCCAAATGGGATATCGGTCAATCTTTGTTTTGATTTATTTATTTTGGGCGTTTCTCTTTAAGTAATGGTCTTTCTAACATCTAGAAATTACATATAAATGATGCTCTTTACTGTACATTTAAATCAATGCATTTTGCTAGTATGCACTTAGTCCATAACAGCCTGTGGCATCTCTGAAAACCTGGATGGTTCTGGCAGCGCAACTGAATGACTCAAGTGGAATGATCAAAAAACACAGCAATGCCCCTGGGGATCTGCTGACCACTTGTTAACAGATGCATCGCCTATGGGGACCATTTCAAAGATGAAGAGAGCGAGAAAGCGAGAGAGAGGAGATGTGAAAGAAGGGATACACTGAGCTAATACTGAGCGATACAGGCTTTATGCCACTGTAGACGTCATACAGGACCGTCTAGTTTTAGCATCAATATATTCTAACAGATAAAGCAGGATGGTCTTTGCTGACATCCCAATAGAAACAAATTATGTAAGGGTCCATCAGATCATTTTAAGAGAAAAAAAAAAAACAGAAAAAGGAAAGTTGGGGGGGTGCAATGCATTCCTTTAGCACAGAGTAGAAGCACTGAAGAAGCAAGGCTTTATTAACTTGAAGAACATAAGTTACACAAGAGCGATATATTTGAAAATGATACAGAATTTTATCAGTGCCGCCCAACACTACAGAGAGGTGGCATGAAAGAGAGGGCTAAATAGAAAGATGGACAGAACAAGCAGAGTGAGGAGCTGAAGCTGAACAGAGTTTGCTAGAGGACTCTATATATGAGAGAGAGAGAGAGAGAGAGAGAGAGAGAGAGAGAGAGAGAGAGAGAGAGAGAGAGAGAGAGAGAGAGAGAGAGAGAGAGAGAGAGAGAGAGAGAGAAACAGGCTTTGTGATTGCTGAGCCTTCAGGATGCAGTGGCTTTCCACGGCTTTTCACTCACTGCAAAAAGGAAGCTATTAACTCCAAAGGTCACTTTTTAATTGGTCACGGCCTTCCGTGTCAGAGGTTCGTCCCTTTCCGGGGAAATGAAAACAGAGGAGATTCATCTCTGGATTAACGTGCTCTGGGGAGAGCGAGAGAGTGCGCGAGAGGAGATATTTCTCCATTTCAACTTTCGCACGACGACTGTAATGTGTGCACTCAATTATGGAAGTTCATTCAAGCCCTTCCAGAAGTCACAGCAAAGACACTTACAGTAGGAGGGTGAAGTCGGCCGCGGAAGCGACGAGTCTAACACATCCAGTGCTTAGTCATCACACGCGAGCTAATGCCTAGAATACGAATCAGTCAAGCTCCTCATTCATAGCATTCATATCACAGCGTTAATTCATGTATGACTCTCAAACTTTCAAAAAAAACCCTGAAAATTCCAATGAAGTCATTTATAGACGTCTGAAATGATTCAAAGCATGACTACAGTGTGTCCAGTCAAGGTGACGAGAAAGTATCAGGCCTCATCACCGCATTCTCCTTACTATAGTCTGTACAAAACCTAAACCAGCCCTTAGACCTGTTAAACCAACAAGTCCAGAAAGCCCAGCTTGAAAAAGCAAGGTTCAGCTATACCATGTTTAAGCATGTACTCGACGTTGCTTTCCCAATGTTTTCTTTGGTCTGAAGCGGCAGAGTAATAACGCTATTGAACAGGGGCAGCATTTCTTACATCGATAAGTAAAGCTGTGTAAGTTGGCGTATCTACACAGACTCATTAGGCAAGCTAATCAAATCAAGGTAGGCTCGAGCAAACTATGAAAGTCAAAGCTCTGAAATGTGTAGCTGGCCCCTGCTCTGCTAAATAAAGAAATCTCTCCCTGGAGCAGCTTTGATTGAGGCTATCTATATAATACACTCCCACGCACAGCACCATTCCATCATTCTCCTGGGATCTAGACAGGAATATAAGCATTTGATGATCGCTGGTGTTCTTGTGTCGTTCTGCATATTTTAATGTCATAATGACAGCAGGCCCAGGCAAATGATTACTTGGTTCTCTTTTTTCTTTTAGACTTCGAAATAAAACTGTTCAGGATGTGCTGCACATGATGAGCTGCTGCACACGAGCAAAACATTGACAGCTTGCAGGCACCTTTACTCGCGCCAAAACTAACTAATTAATGATTAATAGTTAAGGCTCCTTAAGCGAGGCTGGTAGAGGACAAGCGATGAGTGGTAGAGACTGCATGGCATGCGGTAAGCGTCCCCCCTTGTGGTTTGAAAAAATTATTAGCAGGGAAGTGGTGCATTCAAACCATAAGGCACGCTCTTCAAGCTTTGGTCCAGCCTGCCATTTTAGGCAGGAAAAGAAACTGGCATGCATCCTCGACTTACTATAAATCTGCTCTGAAATAGATACTGATGAAAACGAAATGATAAATTAAAATTAGGCCCATATTACACTAGGGGAGAGAGTGTATTACCCCATGCATCATGCTTCTTGAGTATTAATAGCCTCTTTATTTACAGGACGAAAATTAGTCTCACTCTCCTTTAAGCATCCTTTCCTTGGAGATGGTTAGGTCTTGGAGCTGCGTGGAGATTTGTCAGGGACGAACTGCACCTGCTCCTCACAGGACGCTCAAAAACGGTCTATATTAAAGCAGGAACCAAAGCTTCCATTAGTCCTCAAAGGTAGTCATCCCTACTCACAGATCAAGGCACATGGCCCAAAAAGATGATGATAGCAAGGGAAGCAATTCCACATGGTCAGCTTCGCTAAACACACGTTGCATACTTTGTTAACCCCTTTTATTCTGTTCTTCAGTGGTCAGGACCCCCATGGACTCTCACAGAGAAGGTACTATTGAGTGGTGGATCATTCTCAGCACTGCAGTAGCAGTAAAACTGATGCTGCTGCGCTGGTCTGAGAGGATCAGACACAGCAGATCCTGACCACTGAAGAAAGGGGGTCTACAGTCTGTAATTGTAGAACTACAAAGTGCACCTACCTAGCTGATAAAATGGACAATGAGCGCAGAAACAAGGTGCTCATAAATGTTATGTCTGATCTGTGTGAGATACAGATAGATAACCGGTATACACAAACATACAGATGAACCATCCCGTTTCGTGTTTTCCCGTTCAGTTGAACTGAACCAAACTTCCCCACTGAGGCTAGGCTGCCTGGAAAAACGTTATGTAGAACTAATTACTCACAGCGCATGAGAAAATTCGAGCACACCACCCACACCCTCCTGAGGCAGAAGAGCCATGTGTAAACAGGGATCCAGTCACACGCAGAATGAATGTTTTTAGCCACTGCACACTGCTGTTTTCATTTATTATTATTGTTTTGCACTTTTTACGGCCCCTGTTTACATCCAAGCATAATGCAATATTGAACAGCAATGCGTATTCATGCCATGTTATCAAAATTTTATATTAGCCTCTGCAGTACAACATGACATTATTAATCAAGCTTTTATGTCTCAGGAAAGGGGAAGGGGCTATGAATATATATGAATGTATATGTGCGCTCTTAAGTAGGAGCTTGAATGAGGACCCTGGCCTTCACGCTGACTCCATCACAACGCAAGAGAAAGACAGAACCAGCTTCTGATCATGACCATTGTGTGCAAGTGCGTATGTGCATGTGATGCAATAAACAGCAACAAATGTGACACAGAGGGGTTAACCACTCCTTCCCCCGTGACAAATGAAAGTGCTCCAAAAAAAAAAAAATTAAATAAATAAAAAAAAAAATTGCAGTTATCAGCCATCAGGAAACAGCAGAGTAAAAAAAAACGTGATCATCTCTAGATGTGGACGTGTGAGTCAGTAATGACAGGACTAAAATGAAAATGCCATGACAAAACATTCCATTTACTTCGCACATGGTCACCAAGGAAACAGTGTTCAGTGAAGCCAGATCGGTGCTCATTAAGCATGATGGGTCTCTCTAACAAAGCGGTTAAATTCCCTGGATATGGCCAGAAGCGCCTTTAAATGAATGTCTGCATTTTTTAATGCATATACTCAATGTGTGCTGGTTTTGATGGAAAGAGATTTAAAATACTCACTTTTTTTAAATTTTACCCACCAGTTTAGGAGCTGCACAGATTAATCAGCAGGTCAGCTCCATAAACACATCCCCCCATTTCCAAAAGATTAAGACAGAATGCTTTGCAGTTACTCCTGGAGTCCATTTCATGCTGTTCACACCATCCTAAAATATAAAATTAACGATGCCAAACTTGTGCAGTATAGGCTTTGTAATGACATTAACTAGCTGCAGTGGGGCTCGTCTACCAATGATTTACCATCAGATATCTAAACTGACTAGTTCTCATCATGTCTTCCAACTTTACAAGTAATCTATACAGGATACCAAGAAAAGACTTCAGTGAAAGACTAACTCTGCTCTATTATTAAGTAAATTATCCTTAATTCACAAAAGCAACAATGATCACAGACCACCCTCCACATCTATTGTGAGCATTACTAGGGATCACAATGGGGTACTGTGTATTGATGATGATTCATCTATTCTTTTATAGAGCCCACTGAGATTTGAGGACATTGAGAGTATTTTTCAATTGGAGGAGATGAGGCAGTTTGTGCTCTGCACAGTCACTTAAATAAATGATTGACAATTAATATGCAACAAACAGCAAGTTCATTTTTCCTCATATAAATAACAGCAGCGCTGACTGAGCTTTCCTTCACTGTCTTAAACATTGCCATGATGCCTACATCTGGCAATGATGCCTTAATGAATCAACTGCACATCATGTTTTTCTCAGAGGCTTTACAAATCCCTAATTTGAGTTTCAGAGCCGTGACATCCTGCCCTCTCTAGCATTAATAATGTGTGGGGTATTTAAGATCAAGTTAGAATGAAAAATTATGGGATGCTGAACACCATAACGATATGGCAGCTCACGGAGCTCAACCCCACCACCGTCCGCACGCCGCTGCTGCTAATCAAGTGTGACACAAAAATGCTCTTGAATACTCCAGCTGATTGCATCACACTCTCCAGGCCTTCCTCCACGCCACAGGTGAAATGTCCCAATAATCATTTACTTGCAAAGCGCAACCGGGTGCATGAACTTCATGTTAAGGAAATGCAATTAAAACCACCCCCACCACCCCAACCTCCCAGACAGCCTCTCTCAAAAGCAATCAGATTTATCTCTCGGCAATTACTACGAGATCTCAGAGGCAATAAGGTCCACCGCTGAGCAAGCTATAAATCTGGCGCATGCAGGCTGTGCCCTACCTGCAACAGGCCTTTTGCACTGAAACGGCTCCTTATTGAGCAGGCCAATGGGATGCAAGCTGATGGGGTGATCAAGCAGCTTTTCAGAAGCAAACAGGAGGAAGCACTGAAATGACAAGGCCACTGGAATCTGCCCAGTTCAAGGACTCAGGTTTTCATTATGAGCTTCCAATAAATCCAGAAAATGCTTACTAGGAAGGACGTATTGATCTGGATTCTCATCAGCAAATACCTCCCTAATGTATTTACTGCTTCACGCATTTAAAAGCTGTTCCACGGCAGCTCAGTGACCGAGCCAAAACGCACACCTCGGGCTGGACCAGACCGGATCGATCAGCTGCCCCCCGTGTCGCCCTGCAGTGACTCAGGACAATACAAGCATGGGTGGAGCCAACAGGTCCCACACCACCTTGCATTACTCAACACCTTAAAGTACAAGGGTCTATATGCAGGCACACTTCAATTCTTCACCCTCATTATTTGCAAATTACTTTCACAGTAGTTGGTACAATAATGCAGTAATGTGATTTGGTAGACAGGGGACACCAGCTGCATTGTATTATTATACATCTAATGCAAACACATTGTCTGAGCTCCAAAGGTTACCGCGAACCCACACCAGCAGGATCAACGTCATGATGGCACATTCACAAATTACCTCCAGCAGTACAATAATACAACACATTCCAAGCTCCAGCAGCGTTATAATAAAATTGGTATAACAATTAGTTTTTTCCAACACATTGATCAGAATTCGTTTAATTCCCTTTAATTACAGCCAAGTATCTGCTGACACTGATGTAACTGATATTGTGCATCCATTGTTTAAAAACATATGCAGAACTTTCTTCCAACTTCTGTGCCTTACAGCACGTGGGTGGTAGAATTTCCAAGCTATAAATGCGAAAATGCAGAGCTTATTCCTTCAGAATTACGTGGGTTGAAAAACATTACTGGAATAATTTGACTGATTCAGTTTTCGTCTGGGAAAACTTAGAGGAAGCCTTTCAGGGACAGGTTTAGCTATTATAATAATTCTTAAAGATTCCTGAATCACTGAATCAACTAGCCTAATTAAATTATTGAGTGTACTAAACCAGAAACCAATGAATATTTAAAGAATTCACTGTAGGCTCAAAACATGTGTCTGTACATGTGAATATCAGTTTGTATGTCCAGTATCAACTGAACTGTCACCTGAGCATGTGGCTGTAGATACCAAATCATTTATAACAGTTACTGTTTATCGAAAGATAAATAAGTGAATAAGTCTGCAGTTGAGGGGGTTACGATAACATGATAAGGGCAAGTGAGATGCTCTCTGTTGAGCTCTCAAAAGAGATAGTAGGAGTCACAGTACAGTGACAGGGATTGCTTGAGTTATGAGCTAAATCTCAGCCACTGAACAATTATTTCCTCCAGATTTTGTACTCGGTCATTAAAACTATTAGTGTCCATCAACTGGGACCATTCTATCAGGGTGAGTGTACATACTGACACTGGCCTATTTTTAATGCACCTCATGAGCATGACTTCTTCCCCCAGAAGAGACGTGTCACTGGAAAACTTGCAGTTCGGTACATTATGCATACGAAGATGACCTTTTCATTTCACACACCTCCTTGCCTCAGACAGGGTATAGGATGCCGAAGTGTGGGCACCAAGGAGTCACGTGAGTGGTGAAATATCACGGCTCTTACCAGAACATCTACAGTGGCTTCCAATGTAGCGCAACACAATACTGGCAAGAACAGCTAAGTACTTCTCAGTCATCTGGTTACCCAGACGCAGCTTGAGAAAGAGCGAGACAGAGCGGGTGCCAAGTCTGGCAGAATTCGCCTGTCCTCACAGAGCGATCCGTTGCTGTGTCAGCTCACCGCCGGCAGCTCCCGCCGAGCAGTTAATAAACACTGCTCCGCATCTGTCTTTATTTTGTCAACTTAAGGTCAGACTAAACTGCGAAGCCAAACCCAAAGTGAGTTGCTGAAAGCTTAGGGGACTGAATGCTTAGACTCAAAATAACTGTCCTTTACCCACATTTTTTATATCTATCTAACTCTCTCTCATATATATATATATATATATATATGCGCTAGTAAAAGGTTGGACCCCCTTTTGCATTCAGAACTGCCTTAATTCTTCACGGCATACTTTCAACAAGGTGTTGGAAACATTCCTCAGAGATTTTGGTCCATATTGACATGATAGCATCACGCAGTTGCTGCAGATTTGTCGGCTGCACATCTGTGATGCGAATCTCCTGTTCCACCACATCCCAAAGGTGCTCTATTGGATTGAGATGTGGTGACTGTGGAGGCCATTGGAGTCCAGTGAACTCATTGTCATGTTCATGAAACCAGTTTGAGATGATATGAGCTTTGTAACATGGTACATTATCCTGCTGGAAGTAGCCATCAGAAGATGGTACACTGTGGTCATTAAGGGATGGACATGGTCAGCAACAATACTCAGGTAGGCGACGCTAAACGATGCTCAGTTGGTACTAAGGGGCCCAAAGTGTGCCAAGAAAATATCCCCCACACCACCACCACCAGCCTGAACCGCTGATACAGCGCAGGATGGATCCCTGCTTTCATGTTGTTTACACCAAATTCTGACCCGACCGTCTGAATGTCACAGCTGAAATCGAGACTCGTCAGACCAGGCGACATTTTTCCTTCTTCTGTTGTCCAGTTTCGGGGAGCCCGTGCGAACTGTAGTCTCAGCTTCCTGTTCTTAGCTGACGGGAGTGGCACCCGGTGTGGTCTTCTGCTGCTGTAGCCCATCTTCTTCAAGGTTTGACGTGTTGTGCGTTCAGAGATGGTGTTCTGCATCCCTTGGTTGTAATATATGATTATTTGAGTTCCTGTTGTCTTTCTATCATCTGGAACCAGTCTGCCCATTCTCCTCTGACTTCTCACATCAACAAGGCGTTTTCGTCCACACAACTGACCGCTCACTGGATATTTCCTCTTTTTCGGACCGTTCTCTGTAAACCCTAGAGATGGTTGTGCGTGAAAATCCCAGTAGATCAGCAGTTTCTGAAATACTCAGACCAGCCCGTCTGGCACCAACAACCACGCCACGTTCAAAGCCCCTTAAATCCCCTTTCTTCCCCGTTCTGATGCTCGGCCTGCACTTCAGCAAGTTGTCTTGACCACCTCTACATGCCTCAATGCATTGCATTGTGGCCATGTGATTGGCTGATTAACTATTTGTGTTAAGCAATGTATGTACCTAATAAAGTGACCAGTGAGTGTATATTTATATATTAGAACACACACACACACACACACACACACACACACACACACACACACACACAAATTGCTAAAAACATTTAAAACCTCAACTGACATTTTCCAAGTGCACTAATTGCCTGGGAACAGTTCGGTTAGCTGCTTTAGGTGCAGGGAAACTGTGACGGCATGCCCATGACCTCAATCACCTTCGCATGAGACCCCTAACTAAACTTCACACAGCAATCTGAAATACCACCAAAAGCATGATCCAACTCCAAATGCTTCAATCAGCATGGAACATCTTACTCCGCTGGAGTCGTATTGTGTGATGTGAATGCTAATCCACACACCCCTGATCTTTCGGCCTTCTAAATTCCTTTGCTCGTTAATATTCATGCCATTACTTGCCATTTGGAGGATATGCTGAACTCAAAACACGGATTGTTACTGTTGCAGAGACTACTGGACCTTCTGAGCAGCCAAACAACAGCACACCTTGCTGTACGTAGCTTCAACGACTGACTGCTCCAACCAGCGGAAGCGGAAAATTACTCTATTTATTTTGACATTTCTGTAAAGTGTGTCCTGCTGGTCAATTTGGCGTGTCCACTCTATATAAAAGGGGAAAATACTATGAAAAAAGGAGTAAATCTACAAAAAAAAAAAAAACTCCAGAAGCTGACCGGGGTTCAGCTAAAAGGCTAATTTACAAGCAAGCCTCATTTTCCAAATGGGGCCCTTCAGTGTTACTGTAAGGCACTGCCAAAACCACCAGCCTTGGGCTGAACCATATAACAAGAGAGCGTGAAAAGAGCCACACCACCACGGTGTGAGCGCAGCGTGCTTAAGATGCACCTTCATGTCAGCAGAACAGCACACACCGTTAAATTTTAATAAGCTATTTGCAAAAACAAATCTTACCAAGTCAACAGCATTAAATGTCTAATAAAACAACCGACGTACAAGATATTTTGAACATCCAGAGTAAAGATGAGCTACTTTGTGTCCTAACACAACATAGTCCAGTCCAGGGTTAACAGCCGCGTGACGGCACTGACCGTGACCACAGTTGGCAACAGACACCGCAGTTAAGGCAGTGACTGTGACAAAAACAGAGCTGGAGAGAAGGTAAATAACCCCTTTTGCTGGAGACTCTGACAAGAGGTGAGGAAATAAGTTTTACCTGTGTTCCCTCTAAAGGGCGGGGTGCCCTTAAGACTCGCGGTGTGCAAAGTCAGGGATGCCTTCACAGAGCGAGCCAATTTTGGAGCCGGGAACGTTATTTGTGGTAAAATTTGAGCAAATACCATAATCCACGACAGGTAGATTTAACAGGTCTTAGAGATCACAATGACCTTCAAAGATGTTTCCTCCTCTTTAGGAGAAGCACATGCTGAAGGCATGTGTGAAGCCGCAGAGGACGTGTCCCTTTACAAAGACATTTCTTCAAGAAACCAATCAATGTTATATCTAAGCTCTAACTGTAAATGCTTAGCCAGATCAAAGCAAGATTAATGAAGCCTCTGAAACCTCTGAAGCTCGAGCAAGCTATTGATTCCTGTTTACAAACAATTCAAAGGCTCTCCCTTAAGGTCATCCTTTGTGTACTTCATCCGGCTTTGTCTTGCATTGAAAGACCCCGTTTCTGTATTGGTGTAAGAAATACAGTGATTAAATATATACAATGAAAGTCTGTAGGAGAAAATCTGATGGCACAAAAATGGCCAGATGTAGAGAAAGACATCTGAAAGTACAGCGCGTCATCTTTTTGCACTTGTTCTCCCTGAATGTTTTAGCAGTGAGTGCATTAGCATGCAAAAAAGGACTAGATGACAATGAAAAACCAAGCTGGTATGTAGGGATTGCCAAACTAGGCCTGCTCCAGTTATATCCTCTCAGGCCTGGGCATCTTTCAAAAGCACAAACTTGTTTAAGTCAAACTTACTGAAATCTGTTGTGAGGGTTCAGAGACAATTATCCTTCGCACAAGCTCATTTATCTGGTAGAAAAAAAAAAAAGAGATTTATCCCTTTTTCCCCAGGATGTTTATTAAGGAGCATTATAAGAGGATTCAAGAGGAACAAACTGTGAATTCTCACAAGCAACTTTCCTCGACTATAAGTCAGAACAGTACGTCCAGTAGGAACAGTGCTTCACAACCTGATTCCCTGGTGGATCGTTATGCTATTCGGGATATCTCCACAACAGCTGCTAGGTGCTTAAGCAGCACTCAACGATTCACTTTGCGTAGCTGTAGAAATCAGCGGTACTGACAGATGAGCAACCAAAAGTCTCTATCTTCTACCCTACAGCAGTGCCGTCTACCCTGATCTGCATAGAGGAAAAAAAAAACTCCAATATTTCAATCACAATCACCGATGAATTCTAACGTCTCAGTGCCGCAGTAATAATAAAAACACTGAAAATGAACAGTACTGAGCGTCATTCGGCAACAAAAGCAACTAATGTCACTCACATGCTAACATCGCTGATAATGTACAGTCCACTCAGCATTGACAGATTACATTATGCTAACTGGTTCCCATTACGCCTCATTCAGCATCAAATGTATTGGCATTTTTGGGGAAGATACCCCTTTAATCACATGAAGGACAGTGGAAGCAAATACCTCATTTATTGTCCGCCATTTAATTCCTCTCTCCTGAGTGCAGAGTAATTTCCTGTTGGCAAGGTCAGGGACATGGACAAATCGCACATCTGCCGTACACAAAAGGCGGCCGTGGCTTCCAGTGGATCTGCCGTGAAGCATGAAGGGACGTGGCTCGGCTCCCACTGCATTCAGCCCACGTCGCTAACCTTATAACCAGCGCAAGCTATTTTCATCACAACAGAGGAAACCATAATGAAAAGGTAAACTTGGGCTTTCTTGTGCAGATTTCAAGGCTTCTTAGATACAAACAAAATGGGGTTTATTTGAAAAGTAGGCTTCTTGTTAAACAACTGCCAAGACACGACCCACATAAGCATCAGTGTGACTGTGTCTGAAGGCCAGCCAGTTCGGCTGCTTCAGATGAAAATTTGATGAAGACTTTTCGAAAGCAGATTCAAATCTGTTTGATTTACGTAGAGCACATGTAAAAATCATTTCAGGCTAGCATCCATTTTCGAGACTCAGAGGCTACGCTGAAATACATTAACGACTTTCAGAACAATGAGAGCAATGGAGGGCTAATGGGTTGACATCAGCCATATGGCTGAAGTCTCAGAGAAGAGAAATAGAGCCATACTGTTTGGCATGGAGATGATTCTCCACGAGCAAAGGCTCTAAAGCAAGCGGCGCAGAGCATCAATTGGCAAGCCAACGAGCCAAGCCGAAAACAAAGCTCCAATCTATTCACCTCACACAGGGAGATATGAGGTGACACCGCACCACCAGGCTGCGATATGGGATCCGCAGCAGCGGGGAATAGGAGAAATACCTGCCAAATGAATATGAAGTTGTGTTCACCTCACAGACTGATATTAAACATGGACATCTATTTTTATATAATGTGTCATAAGAGCACTTTACATCGCTCATGCATATCCACTCCTTATCCAGTGAGGCGAAAGCACAGGCTGTCTGACAGCTGGACAAATCAGTGGCAAAGATGCACAGCTCAAAGCACCATCAGAGCAGAGTCTGTATTCAATGCAAGCGTAATCAGGTGCTGAACACAATGAAAAGCTGTGGGACAGCAAGACTCCTCCAATCAAAGACACTATCTCTGTACACACCTACTTGTCAGAGAGAGAGTTCCCAGCAGGTGGAGTGTAATGTTAATTCAGGGGAAGAAAAGAGATAAGCATACAAGTCACCTCAGGCTGCAACGCATTATGCCTGAAAAGCTTTTATAGAGAAAAATACAATGATGGGCAGAGTATCATAGGATTTTCTACCATAAAGAACAGCAATCACAACAGTTTGAGATTTCATAGGGCAAACAAGAACATCCAGCATCAGAAAGGCATCATTAGAAAAGGACAAGCACAACAAAGAATTCTGAGTTCTTATCCTCCAATTTCTATATGAATTCTTTGGCAGAAGTTATCAATTGTGTAAGCTTATGTGATGCGTGTATAGAAAATACACACACACACACACACACACACACACACACACACACACACACACACACACACAGGTCATGCTGGAGTTTCAAACAACTCCGATGAGCCATCATCTCTGACTTAAAATCTACAAGGTGGACTGACAAGGTGGGAGTGTCTAAAAGAGTGGACAGTGAGTGGACACAGTGTTTGAAAACTCCAGCTGCCCTGCTGTGTCTGATCCACTCAGACCAGCACAACACACACTAATAAAATGGACAATGAGAGCAGAAACAGTAGATATAGCTTACAAGCAATAGAAGCATATAGCCACCAATCAGCATTGTGCAAACTACATGCTTAAATTAGGCATTTGCCTTAAACTGCGACGAATTGTTAAGTTATTCTGAAATGGACTCATTGTTGTGGTTTCTGTATGGCATACTGTTTGTCACAATGGACACAGTGTGGACAAAATCCAGGCTTTAAAGTATCTGCCATCACTGTTTTTTATGGTACACGTATATATTATTTCTTCAGCTGGTGTGGAAGTTTTTCCTGTGGCTGCTAACTAACACTGATAATCAGAAGTCCTCTGCATAGACCGCACAAAACACTTTGTGAAGGTCATTATAAATATGCAAAAGTGACAAGGCGATCAGAAGGCAGGCCAGGTAGCACAGAGCTCACTTAGCATTCTGCTGGGAAATAGAAGTGCACTGAACATAACCTTCAGCTGGGTTTAGAGTCATATTTTCAGCATTCCACGACACATCAAAGGCTTCAATGGGTCTTAATAGAAACTGTCCGTCAACAAGAGTGATTGCACAGCTGTGCAGTGGCAGGCCGCAGCCACACAAAACCGGAGAGGAGGACTGAACTGTAAAGAAATCACCCAGCTAAGACTCTTAGGACCGTTTCTGCCTCTGTCTCTGCTTGCATGCTGAGTTGAGACTGCAGAGAAATGCGACGGAATTCGTCAGTGCCTCAATAGACGGACAGCATCAAATGATGGCATGCAAAGTTGGTGGGTCACGGGAAACACAATCAGACTGAACGCAGGACTTCAGAGCGTTTGCGATGGATGGCTAACAAATTCGTTAGGCACTTTGTAAAAGCACTTCATAAACCAACCATAAAGAGTTCGCTGATTAACAAACAGGAAAAGAAGGGAAAGTAATCACCATTAAGGAGGTAACGAAAGTAAGACAGCAGAAAACAAAGAAAATGAAAGCAGCAGATGATGACAATTATCACCTGTTGACACATAGTAGGTGGGAGCGGAGCGAGGATTAATGGACTCGAGACCAAAGGGGCTCGATCATCTCCAAGTCTTGAGGAGTTGGGACAGTCTTCAACATCAGGCACCCACATAGTGCCAACATTAGCTGGACTTGACAACATGAAATTTCGAATGATTTAGTTTAGATCTAGTTTACCCCTTTCAACAAATTTTACCAATCAAAAGTCAACGTTTAAGTTGGCAACTCATAACATAACCCTCATAACAAAAAGACAGGAAATTGTGTGAAACATTACTAACATACTTGAGAAATCACAGTTTAGAAGTGAGGCCCAAGTGGCATCATCCTGCTGAGTATTTCACACACCATGTTAACAGAGTGATGTGTGCATTAACGTGAAGAGCGCTTTCTGCTGTTTTCACACAAGCACAGGAGCTAATAGCACTAATAAGGCTGTGGGATGCTCCTAGCCTAAGTGAGAATGAATGAGAAGCTGCGATGGCAAGAGCGAGAGCGAGAGCGAGAGAGAGAGAGCGAGCGAGCGAGCGAGAAAGAGAGAGCAAGAGCGACAGAAAGAAAGTGCTAGCTCATTCTACATCTTGGTGAAATGCAATTAAAGCTGAGAGGGGAGCTGTCCACCTCTCTAACTGCCAAGCACAGCCAATCACAGCCAAGAATTTAACAGCGTAAGATCAAGGACCAGGTCTGAGGAAAGCCTCAAATGCAGACGGCCTTTAGTGGCAGGTCAGTGTTTTATGGGAGGCTATAAATATAGCCAAAGCCTCAAGGACGTTAAATCGCTCTCTTGATATGTGGTGCATGTCGTAATTTGTTTTAATTACATGTTAGGATGAAATTACGACCAGATCAAATCAACTGGTTTCCGTTGGCCCACTTCAAGCCTTTAGGCACCTGGTGCAAACGAGGTTAATAACTTGGACTGTTCCGTTTAGAGGGTATTTGACTATTTCCATGGCGGGTACAGTGATACCTGACCACACACAATCAAATTGAAGAGATAAATTTTGTGGAAAATTCAGAAGCAAATCAGTTGGTCACTAAACGAAGGGCTTTAACGAGCAGGTGATTCAAGCTTGGGACTCTCCAGGCAGAAAACTGAGGCTGCATGAGGTCACTAGACATCAAATGGTAACGCTCTCCTTACTGTTCAGACAGATGGGCTTAAATGCAACCGGAAGGCCACACCACACACACGGCAGGTGAAAAGGACCCTGAGTGGATCTGAAGAGGCTTCAGTGAGCAGAAGGAATTCGTCATAAAATGGGATTGAATGTCAATCATTCTGATTGCCTGAGGCAAAGAGGAGAAAAACATGGAAAGCAAAGAAACAGATGGAGCAAGAAGCACATACGAGATTCCCTAGATTTCAAGACTAGCCAGATGTGACCGAGGCTCAGCAGATATTCAACCACAACAGACACTGCATGATGCAAGATGCGTTCAATGACACATTCATGAAGTTATAAAATAGCTTATAAAACTTAAAAACTCCAACACGAACTTGTCTTTAAAAGAGATTCTCCCCTGCTATTTCTAGCCATGCAGATATTTAAATCACTCCAAAATCCTGCAAAGGACCTTAAAGTGGAATTACAAACAAAGTTATTCAAAGTGATGAGACTAAAAGCTCCATGCTGGAGGAAATTTACAAAAATGGTTAACACACTACCTAGTGCATAAGACCTATTACAATAGTTGAGATCAGATTTTGGCCTAAAACATTTTTACAAAGCCTTTCACAGCTGAGAGATACATGAATGGCATTTACCACCTTTTTACCTTATTATTGCATAGAAATACTTGTGTAGGTTCACTGCTTATTTTTGAATAGTAAATGGAGCGGCTACAATTGTGTTGTAGATACCGAGGCACCAGGGGCCATATTACAGATAATTCTTAAGTCTGAGAGCATATCCTATTAGCTGCTTTGTTGGTATGGCATAGGACAGAAGTTATTACAGAACAGCAGCTCGAGTCTACAATCTTATTTTCAGATATTACAGAAAGATCCTTATTTGCCAAAATATCCTAAATATTAAACATCAGAGCATCTCAACTTCTTTTTAACCGTCTGTTACTATGGTTTTGTGCAGTGACCGGCAGCACAGTTCACTATAACCAGCATAATGACGCTACATTTACCTATATTGAAATAGTTTTTATTTTTCTAACAGTGTTTTAAAAACCCCAGACGCTGCAGACTCGATCCCCTCCACCGTCCCTTCTTCTTACCTTTGGGTGTTACTGTTTGATGAAAAACTCCTCAAATACAATATTCAAGTGATGGTGGCAAATAATGAGGAGGCAGAGTTGGAGGCGGACGTCTGTTTATTAGGAGGAATAACGTTACACCGTCAGCTAAAGCGTCTGGAATTTAAAGTCTTGAGCGCTGACGCTCTGATAAACAGCACGATGCGCTGACAATATTCTTAACTCTGTTCATCTCGCTTTCGTTTTATTTGACCTTTTTTACTTGAGTAACGGTAACGTTAGCGGTGACTGCGTGTTTACGTTTCAGCTGGGTCGCTTGCTAGGTAACAGACATGACAGTTGTCAACTTTAATCAAGTAAGTCAGGATTTCTTAACTTGAAGATCCTGCAAGTTGAAATAAGATTCTTACACTAAGGTAAGATTTGCTTCTATAATACAAATCTGTGAAAAACCTCATCTCTACCTATCAGATCTTAAGTTAAGACAAAAAGAAGTTGTGTTAATCACCACCATGAAGAAATCAAAGTTTTTCTTCAATAAAGCACTGCACATCAAATCACTTTGAATCGTGAATTATGCTCACATTCAGAAAAACTGGTGGAATCCAATCATTTTCCTCCCGATTTCAAACTAAAAAAAACAGTGAGCGGATTCAAGAACGCAACAGCAGTACGGGCCCTCCTGCAGGTTTAGCCCATTAGGCCGAAAAGGCCTCAAGCTGTTTGGATCTTATTTATAGGCAGAGTGAATAGAACTGAAATGATGTCAGTTCATCAACGAGCAGGTCTTTAAACACAAGATCCATTCAGGTGTACTGAGCTACACTGGTTTGCAGAACATCCGGGTTGACAACACAGATGTCAAAACTACATGACTAATGTTAGTATTTCTCACATAGCAGCACTTGCACAGTGGATTGGTTCTATTTTAACCCGTTGATTTGATGTAGGCCATAGTGATGCCTAATGTACTTAAAAGGGGCACTTTTGGTGTGAGGAACTGAGTGTAATTGGGTAAAAATTTGTCATCAGGCCTCAATATGGTATGACTTTGGATATGGTCTCTGATCAATAGACGTTTACCAAGTTTTGGTCAGACCTTTTGACCTTTGTATAATCAGTCTTTTGTATTATGCAGTCTTTGAATGAATAAGCCAAATAAAAGACACAGCACAATTTCTGAAATAACATGCAAAACACCCTAAAGGCCTATCTTGACCAACACAGGCATACTCCATTAGAGTTTCAGTATGTAAAAAGACTTAAAGTTTGGAGATGACCTGACCAAAGACAGATGAGTTATAGCAAATCAAGCTAGCAATACAATGGCCGCAGTAACTGATTGACTGATGCAAATGATCAACATGTTTTTGATAATTATTTACCTAGAGATGCCAGAGTTATTCTAGACCAAATTTGAAAAGTTTGGATCAAAATCCAGAGACTAGTTCGAAAAGGAGGGCTTTCAAACAGTTAATGATTACTAAAAACGGTACAGTTTTGTAATAAACATGCATTTGCAAAATTGTTTGGCATGATGTAAAACAATAGATTCATATGGATCAAAATTATAATATATTAATGGCATGTAATAATAGGATAATTTTTATGAATAGCGCTCTCCAGTGGTGAAATCTTAAGAAACTTGACTGGTTGTTAGAAAGTGACATGTAGACACCATTCAAGTTCCATGATGATTGGTCAATGTTAAGCCTGTCAAAAGCCTGCTAAATGCTGATTGACTGATGGCGAGCGCAAATTCCAATGCATCAAATTGTCCTTATAGTATCACTTATCGCGTGGCCAATAGATGCTGTAGGCAAAGTTTCAGCTTGATCAGATGTACGGATGCTGGGAAACAGCAATGTAGCTATAACTCCGCCCCCTAATTACATGTGCGCATAAAAATGTCCACCTCAGAATCTTCTGCCGAATGTGTGTGTCAAGTTTCAAATTTTTTAGTTGAACGGTTCTTAAGTTACAGACTTTTTAATTAATTCTGAATTATTTTGAATTTATCCAGAAGGGTTCGTTTGTATATGGCAGCTATGTTCTTTGGAAAACCTCAAATGTTTTTGATAATTGAGGTTCAGGCTCTTCTGAATTTTTTGACACCAAATACATGAGAATCAGGCAAAAATTGTAGGACTAGTTTGCAAAAGTAGGTTTCGCATATTCTGCAATATAGTGAAAAAAGTGGGCGGAGCTTAACGAACCAAATGGCAAAGTTGTTTGGTTAGACCCATAGAACCAGGACAAAAAGTGTCTTATCTGGCAAAAATCTGGTTTAGGAGTTATAGGCCAAAACCCGTTGACCTGTGCAATAGTGCCCCCTTATGGCCGACCGGGCTGATTTTTTGCATTCGAGTAGCGGGGAGGGACTACTACCTATCGACCAAGTTTGGTGTCTCTAGGACTTCCAGTTTGGGCTGTGCATTCTGTTTCAGGGCAGAAAAAGAATAAGAAAAATCTTGACAATTCCAATAGGGTTCAATGCACTATGTGCACTGACAGAGAGGAGGCTGTAGATCGATGTCCTTCACAAGATGTGTCCTCACCTATATCCTGCTACACAAGCTGTGTCTAACGTATGGCATGTTTCACTAGCGGACAGAAAAAATAGAAGGCATCATCGACGTCAACATTGGAGAAGAAATCTTGAAGTGTACGTTCAGCCGCGACAGAAACAGCAGGTGCAGATGTTTGCCTTCAAGAAGAAATGTCAGTTGCTTTCACATGTCAAGCCGTATTACAGTCAGTCCTTCCTGTGCACCTGTGTCTGACATGCATTATTAATAAAAGACTGGCATAAAATGTCCAAAACAAGACAATGTAGTGACATGATCACGGGAGTATGGAATAACCGAACATCCCTGGAAATAAATCAGAGCAGCAAACAAGAGACAGGGGCGTTTGTTAGGCAGGAGAAAAAAAAAGGTAGTTCATACTGGGGGTGGCGAAAACGCAAACATTGTTACTGCTTTAAATTACACCACAATCAACAGTAAAGAACTGCATATTTCATTACCAAGAGACCACCATCAGTTCTGTTCAACCTGATTTACATTAGCAGTGTGTGAATATTAAATAAAGGCATTTTTAATACTTTTTTTTAATGGTACTACAGGTGCACTACATCCGTTATAACCTATTAAAGCTCAGAAAAACGACTGA
The DNA here is from genome assembly GCF_015220715.1 of Pygocentrus nattereri. Lineage (NCBI taxonomy): Eukaryota > Metazoa > Chordata > Actinopteri > Characiformes > Serrasalmidae > Pygocentrus > Pygocentrus nattereri. Next base: position 7,828,891 of record NC_051221.1, read on the forward strand.
CGTGTCAAGCTTTTTGAAAATAGATATAGACGACAATTATTCATAATAAATAACTGATCAGCAATGCCTTTTCCAGCTCGATGTATGCTATCACTTAAGACAAACTCCCTAGCTTCCGATACGTAGTAGCTCCTAAATGACGAAATATGAGGCACGAGCTTAAATCATCAAATGTTATTATCTGCTAGCCCATAAGAGGTGTTACCAGTGCCAGTTGGACCATAAAACTTTTGTTGCTTCTGCTAAGCTCTACTGACTCATTTAATCAGTCTAATTTAACTATCTTGCCTTCAGGTTCCTATTCTATAGCAAGCTTCTGCCTTTAAGAGAAGCAAGCAATTCCTTTAACAGTGCAACATCACCCAACACTTCCTGCAGATGTACTGCAATCTGTCAGTATGACTGCATGCATCATATCACATTATATCCGAATTTTTAAATGATGCATCAACAATAATAAAAAAATAAAACAAACTGTTGACTAATCCCTCCAATCCTTCTCAAGAACATCAGCCTTCAAACCTGTTCCTGGACATACTTTGTCCATTTTTATTTTAACAAATAAATGTACTGCACTGTCACAATCACCATCACTTACTACTAGGGTGGCACCCTCAAGGGTACATCAGTACCTTCAGTCAGAGAACAGCACTGAACCACTGTACTGACTCCACACACCCCGTCTCGTCTCCAGGCTTTTTATTTTATTATTCGGTTATGAAAAGAGAAATACAGTGGGTTGCAAAAGTATTCAGCCCCCTTGAACTTTTCAACCTTTTGCCACATTTCAGGCTTCAAACATAAAGATATGAAATTGTAATTTTTTGTGAAGAATCAACAACAAGTGGGACACAATTGTGAAGTGGAACGAAATTTATTGGATATTTTAAACTTTTTTTAGAAATAAAAAACTGAAAAGTGGGGCGTGCAATATTATTCGGCCCCTTTACTTTCAGTGCAGCAAACTCACTCCAGAAGTTCAGTGAGGATCTCTGAATGATCCAATGTTGACCTAAATGACTGATGATGATAAATAGAATCCACCTGTGTGTAATCAAGTCTCCGTATAAATGCACCTGCTCTGTGATAGTCTCAGAGTTCTGTTTAAAGCGCAGAGAGCATCATGAAGCCCAAGGAACACACCAGGCAGGTCCGAGATACTGTTGTGGAGAGGTTTAAAGCCGGATTTGGATAGAAAAAGATTTCCCAAGCTTTAAACATCTCAAGGAACACTGTGCAAGCGATCATATTGAAATGGAAGGAGCATCAGACCACTGCAAATCTACCAAGACCCGGCCGTCCCTCTAAACTTTCAGCTCAAACAAGGAGAAGACTGATCATAGATGCAGCCAAGAGGCCCATGATCACTCTGGATGAACTGCAGAGATCTACAGCTGAGGTGGGAGACTTTGTCCATAGGACAACGATCAGTGGTACACTGCACAAATCTGGGCTTTATGGAAGAGTGGCAAGAAAAAGCCATTTCTCAAAGATATCCATAAAACGTCTCATTTAATGTTTGCCACAAGCCACCTGGGAGACACACCAAACATGTGGAAGAAGGTGCTCTGGTCAGATGAAACCAAAATCGAACTTATGTTTGGCGTAAAAGCAATACAGCTCATCACCCTGAACACACCATCCCCACTGTCAAACATGGTGGTGGCAGCATCATGGTTTGGGCCTGCTTTTCTTCAGCAGGGACAGAGAAGATGGTTAATATTGATGGGAAGATGGATGGAGCCAAATACAGGACCATTCTGGAACAAAACCTGTTGGAGTCTGCAAAAGACCTGAGACTGGGACGGAGATTTATCTTCCAACAAGACAATGATCCAAAACATAAAGCAACATCTACAATGGAATGGTTCACAAATAAACGTATCCAGGTGTTAGAATGGCCAAGTCAAAGTCCAGACCTGAATCCAATCGAGAATCTGTGGAAAGAGCTGAAAACTGCTGTTCACAAACGCTCTCCATCCAACTTCACTGAGCTCGAGCTGTTTTGCAAGGAAGAATGGGCAAAAATTTCAGTCTCTCGATGTGCAAGACTGACAGAGACGTACCCCAAGCCACTTGCAGCTGTAATCACAGCAAAAGGTGGCGCTACAAAGTATTAAAGCAAGGGGGCTGAATAATATTGCACGCCCCACTTTTCAGTTTTTTATTTCTAAAAAAAGTTTAAAATATCCAACAAATTTCGTTCCACTTCACGATTGTGTCCCACTTGTTGTTGACTCTTCACAAAAAATGTCAATTTCATATCTTTATGTTTGAAGCCTGAAATGTGGCAAAAGGTTGAAAAGTTCAAGGGGGCTGAATACTTTTGCAACCCACTGTATGTACTTTTCACCTTATTTAAGGTTCTCAACTAGACCTTAAAACCACCGTTGTACCTTTGAGGAAACATTGACATCGTTTGTACCTTGATAAACAAAAAGAGGTACCTGCACAGAACCTTTATTTCTAACAGCGTACACTTGGCTTCCAAGCCTCACCCAACGCATCCAACATCAGATGGTCTTTACCTTTGATTAGCTGTATGAGTTGTGCTACAACAGGGGTGGAACTAAACAATACAGGGCTCCAGATCACAAAATGCAGGGATGGACACCTCTGGCATGACACCACCAAGCAACAAAGGGCCGCAGGACCGATCAATCTGTCTGCTTCGCAGTCATTAATTACACTAATTTTGAGAAACGCATTGAGCCAAGCTGGGATGCGGGAAAAAGGAGGCCATTAAGATTCAGCGAGCATAAGCACACATCCTCTCTCTGCTTCTACATGCTCCGTTATGCCTGCCTCTAAGCACAACCGTCTAAGCCAGCCAAATTAATGCTAAGATCACAAAAGAGAACAAAAATATCATATCATCTCACTAAATCACTGAATTTAATACCAATTGGACAGAGTTTTGACCTACTAAGCAGAATGTCGTTAACAGGCCACTAAGCAAAGGAGTTTTTTTCCCTCTCTCTCTCTTTCAAGCCAAAGCACAAATCAGTAAAAGACATCCAAGTTATACGTCTTACTGGATTCACTACACCAACTCACAAAACAAGAACCATTCCACAGTGATTTCATTTTAAAGTTAAGACCAACATTACGATTCCGCTGAAGTGCATCATCAACACCCAAACATTAAATAAAGCTGATGTAAATCATTTTATTAGGTTTTATTCTGGTACAAAGCCCTGAGCTAAAGAGAACACAGCTTTACCTCTGAAGACGTGTTATTTCCAATTGATACGGTATCGGGCCAGCGTCAGCAGAACTGCCGGATCAGAGCGAAGAAGGAAGACGATCCAATCCATTAACAAATCTGTTGGAAGCTATGTAGTTCTCGTAAGTAGGTGCGGATTTGAGTAGTTCTAGCATGACAGCCTATTTTCAAAATGATCATCTTAAGTGCACCTCTTAAAAATAGCTCATGTTAAAGCTTAGTCGTTTTAACGAAGAAATATCAGATCGGTATCCGCCCAAACTAGGTTTTAAATATTGGTATCGGAAAAGAAAGAGTGGTATTGTGCCACCTACCATGCTATTTTTTAGTCCTATTTCTAACTACCTGTTCAATGCGATCACCTCATAATGAATGATTGTGATGAGTTAGGAGCCCAGAAGTCTTTTGTGAAACTGTCTGTAAGAGTGACTGTTTGCAGAAGTGTCAGTTGCTTGAACACGATTATATGAAGAGCACGGCTGAAAGTAACTCAAGCCTCTGAGAAAGACAGAAATGAGACACTGCCCCTGACATGCTTCTTCCCCTGAGCGTGCCCTAATCTAGTTCAAAGGAGGGGCGGGGAGGGGGGTACATGCATCTTGACAACACAGGAAGTGACGTGTGTCATCACTCACTATCTGATATACTTTATAGGTCAGTACTGAATTCACTTCAGGTATTAATTATTAAGAAGAGAGAAGCAGCCCTGCCTCCGAGGTCATTACATCAAACACGGGAACAAATCTCTACCCTGCAACGAAAAACAAACAACATTTCCATCAGATGAAAAAGTCAGGGTGGCTCTGTGTGAAGACTTTCTGCTACTTTGTCCGAGGCTTCAGGATCGTAAATGAACCAGAAAGAGCATAAAAACAGAGCTGCGCTGTGTCCTTTCTGAAAGAGACAGCTTCATTACAGCCAACTGGACTGACCACTCACTAGCGAGAGAGACTGGGAGAGAGAGAGGAAGACAGACAGAGACACACAGAGAGACAGAGACAGAGCAAGCCAAAAAAAAAGAATCTACAAGAGATGAAAGTCTATCCGATGGCAAAGTCTCAGCTGAGACTGAAGGTCTGTATTATGCAGTCTGAACAAAGCGACCCTCCATATCTAAACAACATCAGAGCCCCAAAAAAAACAACATTTAGGACAACAGTTTAGGAGCCACTCCATTACTGGAGACTTCAGCTTTTGGACAGGCTGCAAATCCCATCCAACTCCATGATCCTTAAAAATGAGCACAATTCAGACCTTCACTGTAGCCCTCATTAAGCACAGCTTCCTCCTCAGCCTACAGGCTGGATCCTTCTGTTCCTCTCCCACATCACCCAGACGTGCGAGGTGCTCACAGTTACATACTGACTTCGACTGGATTATCCAGTAAGGGTAGTACATCAATACCATGTCTTTTCAATGAAAGTTTTCTGTTTAGTTTTGACAAAGTATTTCAGAGCGGTGTGATGGGAACCAGGGCATGTGATGTAATTAGTAATTAGAACTTAACAGTATAAAGTTGGACTGGGAGATAAATCGATAACAATTATCACGATTTAACTTTCCTTGCCTTGGTGTTTCACATTTACATTTACGGCATTTGGCTGACGCTCTTATTCAGAGCGACTTACAATTTGATCATTTTACACAGGCAGGCCAAGGTGGTGTTAGGAGTCTTGCCCAAGGACCCTTATTGGTATAGTGTAGGGTGTTTGCCCTCATGGGGGATTGAACCCCAGTCTACAGTGTAGAAGGCAGAGGTGTTAACCACTACACTATCCCAAGGAAAGCGACACTTCTCTTCTGTCGCCACAAAAAGGAGCACTGCCGAGTTTTCCGACATGATCAGAGAGGGGGGGGGTGTCAAGGAGTGAAATGAGTAGCCAAATATCATATTTAGCAATGTCTGAAACACGAAGTTATACATTTCCTGTTTGAGTGTAGCGACCGGTGACCTGTTCTTTGACCAAGTGTAAGTGACTAGACAAGTGACGAAACTACACTGTCCTTTCTGTACATCCTAACAAGCTTTAGCAGCATTAAATCACTTCTGCTCATCAACACTAAGGAACTGTTATAGCGCTCTGTCATATTTTAGTATTAGTGCATTCCCAAGCGATAAAAAAGTGAAGGAAAGAAGTGGTTCATGTTAGTTACAGCCCTAATTTAATCAAAAGTAAACTGAGGAAGCTATGAGGCGTTGGAACGCGAGAAAGTGCCATCTTTCCAGACTAGCTGTTTTTAGCAGCTGGCTAACTTGAAGCAGCACTCAGTCACTCACACAACACAGCAAACTGATGATACTGTAGATAAAACGACACAAAAGCACCTCTTTCAGCTCAAACATAGCTAGAAGAAGGACTCTGTCTAGTGTTAGACATTCACACTGCAGTTACTGCTTTCACACAGCTGGCGTCAGATATATCGCAATTTAGCATTTGTAACCAGATAGCCGAGCGCTCGTCACCAGACAGCTAAAAAATAATCTTTTCTTTATGACAATTACAAAAACTGCGGCTGTGCTTGTCCAGCTTTAAACATCCTTTAAAGAAGTAATTTGATATTTATTGCGATATACAGGGCGAGTCAAAATTCACAGGACAGGTTTTATTTTATTTTTTATTATTACAGCTCTAGTATAAAGCTATTATTTTATTAACACATACAACATTAAAAAAGAAATCAACCCTAACCTCAGAACTGAAAAATATTGAACCTGAATGTGTCTTTACGCCCCTATCATCCAGTTGTTTGCTAACCATGGCTGGGAATAAAGGTCAGCATATAAAGTGCTTTGAGAGAGCAAAAAGTGTGCATCAATTCATCCCTTCCATTCACTCTCAGTACAGCCACAGCAGTCACACTTCTGAACGCGAGCACAGCTATTATCTAAAAAGCATTGGTGGCTATTTGTGGAACTAGCTGTGTCAAAACCTGCACCTTCACAGAATAAAACCAAGAGGACATGGACTGACAATACCTGATTTCAGAGACTTACCAAACACCACGCATGACCACTGTGTTCAAAAATCAATTTAAAGCGATTTCACAAAGAGCAGCCACGCCATCCTACGACCCTCAATTTATCAGACAGCCTCTTTTAGTGATGGACAGGAACGAGGGATACAAGAGGTCCTAAACCAATTCCAAGATTTATGAGCGCCTATTCCTTCTCTACAATTCCTCAAAGAAAGGCTACGTTAGTTTTTGCTTCAGAATGTTACTTCGTGTTCAATGTGCTCATTGTTTAGCTCGAATTATCACTGATGAATGATTAGTTTTAAATCAAAATGGAACAAAGACATCTTTAAACCCATGAGCTGTAGAAAACCCATGAGAGGTAGAACATAAAGCCGTGTGCAGAAGTTCTAACAGTCCTGGTCAAATAGCGTTTAAGTTTCTAAATAAGTCTACAGAGAACACGATTTAATGCATGTCTATTTGAGTTTAACATCTTGAAGGGAAAAAGAGTTGAAGTGTTTTCCCTTATATGTTAAATCAAGTAAGCAATATTTTTGCATTAAACAGCAAAAGGAGTTCTCTATAGAGAAATTAATATTCAACTTTAAACAAGGAAACATTTCATTTGGCCGAGGGCTCCCGATCTTTCGCATATTACTGTAGCTGAAGTGAGAAAGGGTTCTGAAATGAAACCCACCAAAACACGTTCCTACCACAAACTTGTTCTTTAACGGCAACTCTGAAGGCTTTAAAAGGTTTAGAAGCACCAGGAATATTGCCAATGTCTGAAGAAACCCACGCATCTCTAAATGTTACCTTTACAGGGGAAGGAAAAAACTGGACATGCAAGGATTTCTGCTGAGGGCAGTGACATGCTTCCAGAATACAGAAATGAAGTATCTGTATTTAGTCCAAGTTACAATTTGTGAAGAAGCAGTATTCAGAATACAGCTACTTCTTATACCTTTAGGAGAACACCTTCAGAATATTTAGCCCCTAAATAGTTTTTTTTTGTCAATGCTTGTTTAACTACTAACTATGGCATGTAGCTTTTTAGAAGGACCTCAGCTAACAGCTTCTTTAACAACACTGACGTTCCTGCTAAAGCCTGAGCAGACCGATAAACCCAGTGATGAACCAGCTGTTAATCTCAGTGTTACTAACCTCTTATCAGGTGATCACACTAATAATCTTTCTTAGTAGTGGACATGTTTGTGGTTGATGGGTTTAGCAGCAGTGTTGTACCGCACTGCTCAGTGGACAGCATTAGACCGAAGCAGGCAGTAAGAGAGGGGGAGAAAGGAAGAAGAAGGGAGGAAAAAAAAAAAAAAAAAAAAAAAAAAAACCACACACCAGGAACTTGATTTAAATGATAAGCAAATTATTGTATTAACAAAATAACAGGACAAAAACTGCTGGACTGCACTGCAGCAATTAAAAATGTTATATTATCCAAGATCAATAACGCTTGCTAAACACTGGTATTTTTTAAAAAACAAAAAAACAGTTCAAATTAAGCATTTCTATCTTCCATTTGGCTGAATTTCATTGGGTTCCCTGTAAAATCTTGTCTGATCTCCCAACACATGGAACACAACACTTATGATAGGCACAGCATGGATATGTCTATTGGGTCAGAGAGCAAGGAAGAGAGGAAAAGTGATGTAGAAAGTAGAATAAAAAAAGCCTTGGCAAAGAAAGCAATGACCCGTTGGGCTGAACAGTACATGGTCTCTGAAAAGCCCTTCTTGTGGCCGAGGGCCATGGCAGACGACGAACCCCAACCCTCATCTGTTTGTGCTGTTGAAGAGGCTGAGCAGCTAAAGTCCTGTCATGTCCACTCCGCTTAAGGGGTGAATAGAGGCCCGTGGCTGGGCTCTGGGACAGGGAGTACACGGCGCTACTCAAGGAGAAAACCTGCTCTCTGAAACAGTCCGGTTAAAACAAACTGGCAGCGCTGAGCATGAGCAATAACCCGGGCCGAAAAGGGCTTCGAGTCGCGCAGACGCTGCTCATCTGTATTCAGCAGAAAGGACATCTCTTTAGGGACATATGGCTTTGTGACAGTCATCTGAGTTTGGGCATAGAAACGCCACACAGTGGGCCGGGGGGGGGGGGGATATTTCTACAGGCTTCTGTCCAATTATATCAGCATTTTTCATGCAGTCATGGTCATATGCCAAACGGCAGAGCACGTGACCAGCTTATTAGATGGAATCCACAGACTCTGGACAACACTCAGTAAGTCATACGTTCATGACTAACGCTCTGGCTCTGAGAATCAAAGCTGGCGATTTCACCTTTCCAGCCCAGGTGAATTTATTGAGTGTATTATTATCCCTTAGAAGTGGCGTTAATACTTTTGTTCTGCTACACTCTTTATATCCAAGCACATATTTAATTCAGTAAATTATGCTCTGACTGATATTTACATTATATTTAAACTACCATTCAGAAGTTTGGAATCACCTGCCATGTTAACAGTTTGTTATTTTTGTTTGCCAAAATATATTTATTATACTAAATATTTCAGTATCAACTCTATGAACTTAAAGTTTTTACATGATAAGTGAACAGTTTCATTCCAAAATGCTTGTTGCTGAGAGTGGGAATTACAAATCCAAGAAATATTATTGGAATATTATGATCAATTCCAAGTGTTCCTTTATACATCAGCTGTTTTTCACTTTAAAAACCTGTATCTTAAATTGTTACTGATATACAGCATTTTAAAATGAAACTTCAAATATACTGTAGTTATCCATTTATGTTAACGTCAGAAATCATTTCCACTTTTGAAATAAAATTAACTACGTTAACTTTTTCTCTATGCTGAGCAAATGTTTAGTCATTTAGAATCATCACTCTGGACATATGCAACATCTCATTTTTGTTTACAGTCACCAACTGTCCTACTAACTATTAGAAAGCAGCAAACCTGAACAAGCAACCACGAGGCACCTAGGAACCAATCACATTCCAATTGAAAGAGGGGGTCATAGTTCGGCTGTCACCAAGAGATGGCTCCCTTCAGTCTGCGAGGAGAGACAGACCTCTGGGCTGAAAGCGTTTGTGTTCTAGTAATCTACCATAACTACGCAGCAGGATTTTCTTTGGCCATGAAGCTCCAACAGCTCAGAGCGTTCGCTGTCGGTTCCACGACACTGGACGATCTCCGAAATTGCACTGAAAGAGCCGCGAGTGCAGCGACACCAGACATGCTCGATTCAGTATAGGAGGAGTTTGACTACGGCGTTGATGTCCGTACAGCTGGAGGAGGTTCATACTGAGCACGTGTAAAACTATATAATAAACTTTATGCTCACTTAAAAACACTACAAAATTTACAAGTGGAATGAATCATTTTGAAGTCAGATGAATCTTTCTGAATCACCCTGTATATTGATTCCAAACTTCTGAACAGTTGTTCTCATTCTGTATCAGCAGGTTTAAGTCCGCACTTTTGTTTGTTCTTGCCGCTCAACAGGACACCACCATCAACTTGCATTGTAATAAAAAAGCTCCTACTAACCAATACAAGTGTGATGATCGAACGTTTAAAAGTTGAACTTCTCTCCTTGTTTCAATGAGCTCAAGAACGAGATATTACAAACAAAATAAAGCATATATTTACCACAAGAAATAAGTGCAACTTCTAAGGGTTAAAAACACAGCACAAGCAACCAAACAGATTAAGCGACATTTATGATCTCTAGGCCTTCCCCCTGAATATTGACTAAACCTAGTTTTTACCCAAACGGAGATTTTCCTCCAGACAATATGAAACAGATGTTTTCTTGGCTTCCATGCTGGGGAGCTAAATGTGGACAGTAATGACTGTGGAAGCAAGAGCAGCAGTAGCCCAGGATGCAGGTCTAGAGTCATGCACAACCTGCAATAAGCCATCCGGGATGTGTCAGCTCAGTGTGTGTGAGAGAGAGAGAGAGAGTGAGAGTGTGTGGAGGGGGTGATATGGGGAGGGGTGACACTGCTGCTGCACTGGCAGGCAAAGCTGAAGACTGCAGCTGTCTCATGTTCAGTTTTCTGTCAGACACACACAGATACAGAGTGAGGGATAGAAATGGAGAGAGAGAGAGAGAGAGAGAGAGAGAGAGAGAGAGACTGACTGATACTACCACATGTTTTGTCAGCCCCTTGCAGCACCAGCAGAGTGAGACAGCACACCACTTCATTCACCTACAATGATTCTTGAAGAAAAATAAATAAATCCTATAGAAACACTGAACTAAAATGAACTGGGAAAAGCAAAGAAAGCATTACTGCGACAATGCAGTAAAAAATATAAATAAATAAAACAAATTCCCTGGCTGGCTGCCTCTCATTGTTAGGCATCAAGCAGAGATGCAATTCTCCCGGTAAATGACAGGAGGATGAAAACAGGGAGAGAAACAATGAGTGAACAAAGACCGAGTGAGCGTTGAAGAGGTGAAGTGCTGTTCGTAGCTGCCCTTCCTATGACCTCCGCACTAGCAGTGCCCCAGACACACATTGTGAACATGGTACGCACTCCTCCTTCGTCATAACCCCTGCCTGCATTAATTATTCAATTAGTTTATTTTATATCAATTAGAGAAGCCTCGGTACCAGTGAAGGCCAACGGCATGAGCAATTTTCTCTCCACATGAGAACAAATAAAACACAGCCGCAATCATTACAGCAGAGGAGGCGGCGAGCAGCTCCCAAAAAAAACACGGAGTTCATGTAATTCAGAAGGGCTGGTGCACCAACTCACCATTTCTTCAGCTTCTCTTCAGCCCCTACAATCAAACAGGCTGATAGTTACTACCCCTTTATAAATACATGTAAAATGACACAACACTCGGCATGAATAGGTGGAGTTAACTGTTATAAGTTGAATAGGCAAATTGCTGTTGATGGAACAAAACCTCATATCTCCAAAACAGTAACTTTAAAAGTAAAGTAGGCTTCATCCTTCTCTGGTAAAGCAAGTCAATGGAACCAGACATTTTTCCAAAGTATTCTGGGTCGTTTCTTTTGGTCCATTCATCATGAAATTTACAAACAATGTAAAAGGAAAAAATTTTCAAGAACTGAAAAACAACAAAACTGAAACAAAACAGGTGTTGTGCAAACGTTTTATGCACAATTAGATTTGAAATCCCATTTCTCTGAGCAGTGCGTCCCTTTGCTGAGAAAAACATTAGAACAAAGATAAACAATATTAATGTAAAAAGCAGTGATTTTAAGCCTGCCAATGTATTTATTTACCCAATAAAAATCTCTGACACAGTCCAGTATTGCTCGCAGTTATCATCCAATACCTGGTTTGGCAAATCAATGCTTCATGGTATTATTAGATGTGCTGGTGGAGGATGTGGAGTCTGTTGGCAGGTGAATGCTGCAGATAAAATGGGGAGAGACCCTGAAAGTACCTGTATTTTACTCGTAATACAAAAGCTCTACTCCTGCTCAGCTTGCTGTACAGTCAAACCATGGCTTTCTAATGCAATTCTTTTAAATCTTGAGTTTAAACAGTTTAAATTCAATTGTATATTTTATTACAACGTCTGGCGCCTCAGCATCTCACCATTTGCAGTAGTTACGACCATTTCTCAAGCATTTTACACTGCATGTGAAGTACTGATGGTGACCAAAGGTCTCGAATGATATACCAGTTGAGTCCTTCAGTTTCTCAAAAACTAATGGTGCATTTTTCAGCTGCATTACATGGACCTTACAAGTCAGCCCTTGGTGACGTTAACAGTCGGATGCATCCTTGGCTTCGAGGCATGGCTTACTGGCGGCTTCGAGAAGAAGTCCGGAAACAAAGTGATGCATCTTACTAGCTCACAACATCTAAGGGACTTTTTTTGAAAACAAGATATTCTGCTTATTTTTATATTTATTTCATGTTTGCTTTGCATGTAAAAACACTAACATTACACAAAATGCACACACTGTTGAGCATTTTGAGAAGCACTTGAGACTTTTGCACAGTATGATGAGTATGATACGGTGTGCGTGTTCTGTGACATTGCAGAGAATCTAAAATGAGCTGATTTATCAGCACAGGTTCCCTATGGAACGTATGTACTGCAGAGTGAACTTTATCTCTCGAAATACTGGCAGTGCTTACATTCTACAAACTTATTTCCAAGAAGGAAGAATTTTGTTTGTCCATGATGCAGGCAACAGAAACAGAAAATGAACTCATAGGAGTAAGACTGCTACTGGAGGCCCATCCAGGGAGAGAGAATGCAATGGAGACGTGTGACTCAAACCCCATGCTGTTCATTTGCTCACTCAACAGCAGACGCATCCTCCTGTCCAGTGAGCTGTGCCCTCTGGGGAGGCAGCACTGTTTTTAAAAACTTCACAAACTCCGCGCTACACATCCATATACACACAGAAGCACACAGGCCCTACAGCGGTCCTGGAGGGCTGAGAGTCTGCAACACACCTGAACCATCTCGACTAATTATCAAAGCCTTCATCGGATATGTTGGAGCAGCAGACACATGTTGCAGGACTGGACTGAGGAGCAGCCGCCCCAGAAGATTTCTAACAGTTTAACCCAGCTGGTTCAAAGTGCTAGCATAAATTCTTATTTTTTTAAATATACGTATTATCGTAGTAGCAACAGCAGCAGCAACAACAGCAGCACTTTTCTGCCCATCATTTTTAAAAGGACCCAAACTTTCCTCAAACTTTCTGTGCAGGCATGATATCTGTCTGCAACACTTCGAGCACTCAACAAGTGCAAATCAGCCACAGTCACATTTCTAGAACCATCACATACAGACTAGGAACCCATAAATGTTGTATTAATGAAATCACATCACTCAACATGTTCAGGTATGTTTACATGTGAAAACACTAGCGCCTGCTGCAGTTTGCATAAAGTACGTCCTTTTTTAACCAGTAAAAAAAAAAGAAGCTTCCATCACTGGAAGCTGTTACCGTGGTAACAACCATCAGCAGCCACATCCCTACTGCACACAATTTCACGTCCTTTATCAAACGTCTCATTCATGTTGCAGCCCTCTGTGATATCAGCATGCAAAAGGCCGGTGTTATTTGAGCACAGCACTCAAAGGCTTGCTATTCAGCAGATCCATCAGTACCCTCATAATGAGCCTTTGCGTACTGTATACTATTTCCTTCCCTCTCCAAAAGCAAAGTTTGGGACATGTATAAAGAAGGCCTGTCTCTCCTCACCATGTCTCCAGAGAGAACGGTGGCCGTGTATACTGCAGCAGCACCAAAGCTTCCTAAGGGCTGCTGCTAGGACCAAACACAGGCAGCCATAGGCAGGGACAGAAAGAGAGCAATGAGAAGAGAAGGAACTCATAGAAGACACAGAAGTAGGGCTGCACAATGTACTATTTGATAATCAGTGTCCAAATATTGGCCTTAAAAGCCCTCAAACAAATAGCTGCTTTGAGCATCATGATGATCTAGATGAGTTTGTGTTCTGATGACATCAAAATAAAAAAAAAATAAATCTAATGGTCAGTCATTAACAATGTTACATTAACTGTTTATCAATATATTGAAATGCATCTTCCAATATGTGCCCATACTGTTTCAGCCCTACACAGAAATACACAAGAGAGCACCTACGTTGCCCATGTACTCCGTGAGGAGGTCCTGTAAGGCCTGGCGGACAGAGTTACACTCTGCCACAATGCGCTCGCGGCGGTCGTCCCGGGTGCAGGACGAGTCGGCCATGAGGGCGGCTCCACTGATTATACTCTCTAGCCTCTCCTCCAGGGATGGGCGGAAACGCTCCTCGCTGAAATTCAGCGGATCCACGATGATCTGCTTCTGCAGGGGAAAGAAAGAGAGAGAGAACAAAAGAAAAAAGAGTGAGCAAAAAGTACAAATGTATCGACTTTGCAGACAGAAACAGTGACTCACAGAGTTATCAGTCAGCGCCCCCAGGAGAATGCGATGTTCAGACATGCCAGGCAGTGGACCAAAGGGAAGGGTTTGACAGTTAAATGGTCTTCGTTATTGCAGTGGAAAGCTATGGCTGACACCTGTAGCCATGGGGGCTAAAAAGAGGTTAGGCGGCAGGGGGGGCGGTTGAGCGTGGGTGGCTGAAAATCACGCTTCACAAAGCGCCGCCGATCGTCTTCACCGCTGCAGAAAAGGAGCCGGGGCCCGTGGTCTTCATTAACCAGAAGAATCAATAATTCAGACGCTCTGAAATGATGCCATTTAAGGCCAATGGCTCTTTTCAATCAGCATTAACCAGTCTGTGCCCTTATGAAGCCCCTCTGAATCTGCACTCTGCAGCACAGCCTCTTCGTCTCCATTACACAGCAAAAGGAAAAAAAGCCAAATATGCCCAACTTAAAGAAAGAGCTAGGGCCAGAAATGCTACGGTGGCAATAACGTCAGCCGTCGCGATGAAACCCAGCGGTTAGCACGGCCAAGCTAACACCTGCTAACTTCTATTCATTATTCTCCACGTTAGCATTTTTGCCCAACCTGTCTCTTTAATCAGAGCCCAGTCAAGGCACTGGACATGTACAGTGTCACTGTGTATATTTGTCAGGTTTCACTCTCCCCTCATTTAGGAGCCAAGGTAAGCACCAGCTTTCGGTCAGAGCTTTAAAGCTATTTTAGCCCAGTCCTGGACAAGGGAACGCAGCTCTGCATACCAAAAACACTCCTGGCTTACCGCCCTCCACCTTCTTTTCTTTTTTGTGTCTCTGGATGACATTTTGTTTGTCCCCTGTTGCGTTCGGAGGCAGTGCTGCTACGCAGTCCAGAGGAGGATACGCGTTTGGGTCTGGTTCCGGGGGGGAGGGGCATGGGAGAGTGCAGATTCTGGATCACTAACATGCCAACAAAGCATCAGCAGCTAATAAATAAATATATAAACAAATATAATTAAATAATTGGTCCAGCTTACAGCAATCTTTAAAAAAAAAAGGCTTTTTTTTAAAAAAAAAAGTGAGTTTATTAGCCTGCTCTCGTCTGACCTCCTTTGCTTGCGTGTCATGTTGCCATGGCAACAAGCCTCTCTCTCTCGCTCTGACTCACTGCGAAGTTGCATCGGCTGGAAATTAGGCGGCGAGAAGAAGCGAGGTGGAAAAATGTGTGCGTGCGCTGAAGTTTCTGCATGGTCACCAGGAAATTACAGATCCACACCCCTCGACTCATGTGCTGCCTCATGTACTCCCAATCTCGTACACACACGGACACACAAACAATTTCTGCCGCCATTAAGGCAGATGCCATCTGGCTCAATAGCTACAACAAAATCAGGCTTCTGCTTTCTTCCTGTGTGCGCGTCCCAGCACTCTATGACTCTTCAAGGACCTATGGGTACGGATAAAGACCCTGGCCTTTTCCACTGCATTAAAACACTATTTTACAGGGCCTGAATGCTGGGGGTCTCCAAACGAGTCAATATTACTCTTAAAAATAATACACACAACATAATCACATTTCATAACTGTGAAAAAATACAGAGGGGCAGACGTGCTAAGGAAACAGTAAGCAAAAATCCAGGCAGACTCCTCTAAGACAGCAGCGATGATACAGAATTTGTTTAGCAATATGTTTTCCAAATCATCTGAGCTGGTTTACTGAAAGGGGACGTCATACTCCAAGTTAAATCTTATTCAGGTTGGCTGTTCATATCCTTCATTTAGTTAGCCGGCTATCTCTGTCTCCATCTCTTAGCTCTGCAGTGATTAAAAGGAGTGACTGAGGACGCTTTGTTTAAACGGCTTTGTTTAAATGTTGTTTGTCGTTTTAATATCTTCCACAAACTTCTCTTGCTTCAGTCTTTCAAAGAATCAGGCGGCCCTGAGAAAGGTTTTATGGGAAACCGTGCCCGTGTTTAGCCTTTAGCTAAAGTTACATGGGTATGGCTTGATCACATCATGGGTTTTATTAACAAAACAAAAATTATTTAAAACAGTGATAAATAAGCCTTCACCTCTGAAAACATCACAACAGCTTTCTAGAATTCAGCTAAGGGTGTGAAGGGTTAAGCAAGGAGGTTTGCAAATACTAAATGATAATTATACAATTTATTATTACAACAGCAACATTTAGTCCTGTTGAAATTGGAATACATTTCAAAACTGTTAAAATAACATTTTGCCGGTCAGTTCAGCATCTGCAGTGTCCCCTCTGGCATAACTCAGCTGCAGACGTGCACGAGGTGGATCTGAACTGGGGTACAGTAGGCAAATGACTCAACCAATGCTAGCGCTATCTGATGCCAGAGCAAGCCTTACATTATGCTGTACAAAAATAAGCAATACTGAAATGTGATGAGAAACCTGCGACAACAAAGTCCTAGATTAACCAAGTTGTTATCACTATCCCCATATACTGCTGGTTAAGGTTAGCTGTGTGAGTAACTGCAACTTTTCCCCCTTTTTACCCATTCAAACCAGAAATGTCAACCAGGGCAATAGTGCTAATTGCTGCTAGCAAGCTAGTGAGTGTTTGCACTGAACTTAATCTGAACCAAACAACTGTCCTTAATTGCCTCTGGGCTGTGGGATGAGTTGGCTATCTGCCCCCTTCTACAGCTACTGAAGAATGTGTGGCTCAAGCTGATCCACTCTTGGATGACAGCTATGAGGGCTCACAGGCAAACACAAGCACAGTTAGTTCAGTGAGCAAGTAGCCAACCCAGACAATGGGCTGGATAGCTCTGACAGCTCTTTACCAAAACGCGAAAGCGGGGATGGCAGCAGAGAGACAGATGAGTGAGGGCGAGAGTAGTCTATGCATGCGAGCCACAGCTCTAGACAGCAAATGACTCCTCAGACAGAGATGTTTGGGGGAGATTCTGTGCCAGTCTGAACACCCATCACCGCAGCCAGAGAAATAATCTCCCATACACAGGCTAATAAATACCAGCACTTGGCTACTTGCAGTCACTATTAATTTCAGGCCATAAACAGATGGAGAGACTTACTGACGCTGATCGTACATACAGTAAAACAATTATCTGCCCAATATTTAGGGCTGTACATTTCTAGCTGTGAAAGAATTATAATAAGCCAACTTCTTGATGAATTCTCATACCAGTCTCTTAAAAGGTAAAAAAACAACCTGACATCATTAAAGGTAAATCCTCTAAAATCGGATGACCATGTGGAAAATACCCACAGTAAATGGTTAAATCAGGTTTGGGTTTGGGAGGTGGTGCTATTTTTTTCCCTTTACCTTTTATTGCACAACACTCCAACCCACATATCATAACTGTGTATGCTCACACACTTCAGAGTCAGGCAGCATCTAAACATCACTGGAAAATGTGTGATAATAATAATAATAATAATAATAATAATAATATCATCATCATCACCACGTACATCAGATGCAGCACACTACTACAACAACAACAGATAAAAATTTAACAGTTCCTAACCCAAGCTCAGCAATACTGCCCAGTGACAGTAATCTTTGTCAAATAGAACAAAAACATGCAGTTCCTCAAAAATAATTAAAAAAACCCACAAAAAAAAAGAAGTAGCTAAAATATAAAGTTCAATTTGGGCATGAGAGTAACTGATTTAGTACACTGTGAATGTCAGACAGAACTTTCTAAAATGTAGGCAGAATTTAACAGGCATGGTTTCTTCCTGCAGCACAGAGTGCATTCAAATAGCGGAGCTAAAGAAATGCGTTGCTAACAGTTCCATCCATCCTCAGTACAACAAATGTGGTATTAATGCAGGATATCAGCACCCTGGACGTTAAAAATATCAATTATGTTCACGATGGAATCTCATTTTGGACCCTCTGAAAGTCTATACATGGTTTGTTGATGGCAAGACCCTTTTTTTTTTTAATTGTTCTTAGAACACTCAATTACTAATATTGATTGGTAGCCTCTACTCCCAATGCACCAAAGCAACAGCCAATGAAGGGAAGTAAAGAAATCCATCCCTCTAAACCCCCCAGATGTTATTCAGTTGTTCCTATTACTCGTAGAAGATACAAGGTAAGGCAGTGGTTTTGAGTCTTGTTCCTGGAGGGCGCCTACCATCCATATTTTAGTGACACCCCAAGGTTTAACTAACCAGCTCATTAAGTCAAGATAGCACTAAAATGTACAGGCAAAGAAACTGTAGGGCCCAGGGCTGCGAACTACTGCTTTAAGGAACAAGAGGTGGTTCTTCTATGGAATTATTCCAAAGAATAATCGTTTTAGGCAAGGTTTAGCTCGTAATTTAAACTGTGAGTGCATGATTAGGGATCAAAAGCACAACAGTGATGCTGAGGATGAAGGAACTGAAGAGAATGGGCTTCAGAGCTACCATCAGATACCATTTACTTGGTGTTAGGCAAAGTTCCAAAACCCAAGGCCAGGATCGAGAGCTACTGGTGTTGTGGCACACCTTCCTAACTGGTGTTATTGCAGTGATTCTCGACATTGACAGAATTTGAGAGTTTCACAACAGCCTGCCAAAGAGAACAAGCAGCAGAACAAGAGCTAAAGAGACCAATATTGATCAGTTGCTTTCCTGTAATAATTCCAGCCAATCTATGATGGCCTCTATGCGTTTTGAGCATAGAAATCCACCATTAAAGCAGGACAAGGCCAGTGAAGCGGAAAGCAGAGCAGAGATGCTTTCACTCAGCTGTTCCGTCAGTGAGTCACTAAAAAGCCGCTTGAAGAGCTACCCCTTCAGTCACCTGCCAGAACTGTCGATATGACGCACCAAATTCAATTTAGTTAAACAGCCCTTGCCACAGATGAAACGCTCCAGCAGCACTGCGGCTCCAAAGGTGTCTGACAGCGTCGCCAAATGTCATCTACTCACATTAGACATGTACTACTAAACGGTTTCTCTCACCCTGATGAACCTGAGCGCATTGACAGCCGTAAGAGCGTAGGGGGTTTTATTTCATCACGGCTGGGTATCATTAGCGGAGGCAAAGTAATAAGGTAATATTTCTGCTGTGCTCAAATCGATCCCGCTTCTCTATGCCTTTATAACTCCACAAGAACAGTATGGAGCAAACAAGGTCAAAGAGAAGTAGGGCCAATCACAGAATACAACGCAATCGATACGAGGGAGAGTGAAAGGACCTGGGAGGACTCCTGCAGGCCCAGGTAAGGATCTCACTGAAGGAAAGGGGGGCAAATAAAAAAATAATTTAAAATAATCTTTCTGCCTGCTTCGCGCAGCCCATCAATCGGGAAAGTGAAAATCAGGATGTTCACATACAATTAACCATTATGTTGAATCATTAGGCTTGGCTAGTTGCAAATGCATCATTTTGAAACCGAACCAATTCGTCTGAATCAGTGAAAATTTATCACCCAGCAAAGACGGCCAATTTAAAATAATGAAATTGGCAACTTAACAAAAATCAAAATTAAGTCCAGAGGCCCAGTGACTCTTAGCATAAAGGCTTTCACTCACCACTACTTTATATCATAAATAATCACTGGATCCTAAACCTGGTGCTGGAGTTCTTTTGGTGTTTTACTGCACTAACACACTCAACACAATCCATCTAATTAAAAGGGACATCTCAATTTCAAGATCTCGTCTTGCGTTTTTGTTCTGGCTGATACCAATTCAGTCCAATCCTTGTGTTTTACAGATTCAGACAACAAAGCCACATAAATTAGGCAAGACTTACTAGGCCACCAATTAATGCTATGTGCATAAAGTGACATTCTGGACTGATATTTTGTTTTGGTACTAATGTCAATTACCATTTAGTTTCAAATGCTACAGTAATATCCATTTTACACGCTCATCTTTTGTTTGCTTTGTTTTTAGACTCTTGAAACTACTTTAACATACAGGCTACAGTGTGATCTCACTTTGGTGCACACTGTTACTGTTAACTTACATGGGAAGGCCACGGCTTCAGTAAAATCTGCATTAAAATCATTAAAAACACTACTTTGGGGGATCGTGTGGCTGTGAGTTTTCACTCCAACGAAGTAGGTGGTCACCTGATGAAATGTTTGAAGACTACAGGTGTCAGCAGACTTCTTGTGGAGATGAGGTCCGGCTGGCTTCGGCCAATATAACGTAACTGCGGAGAAAACCAACAAACGCAGACGTCTTGCAAAGGCTTTGTTTACTGTGTAGCGCACGTGGCAGCTGGGCGAAGTCCGTGGACGAAGATACTGCGTGACAGAGCCTCTGATTGGTCAGATAAATAAACAAACAAACAGCCATGCTGTAAACAAAGATGGGCAACTTTGAGGAGCTTCGGATTTGGCAGACACACTAATATTTCACAATGAAAGGCGCGAAAACCACAATGAAAACCAGAGTTTCTCCTCAGCATCAGAGCAACAAAGAAACTAAAATGAAGAGGGCAGGACCTGTGGTTTAAGCACAGTCCTCCAACTCCTTGAGGGCCACAGAACTGCACAGCTGACCCAGCACATGTGATTCAACTCATCAGCTAATCATGAAGGTCAATCACAAGTGTACCGCCACGCTGCGGTGTCGCAGGATTTGAGCTGGAGCTATAGGACGGTTCAGGACGTGGCTCTGATCCCATTGCAAGCCCTGCTGGGCACAGCGTGAGCAGCCTGACAGCAAGAACGAGTGTTTTAAACAGACAGCAGAGCGACGGCCGATTAATCCATCCATGTGTGATACAGACAGAACCTTCTGAAGCCTTGACAAACCGGCAAAAAAACAGAGGAGAGTGCTTTCTTTTGTTGTAGAGTGATGGGCATAATTGCTAACAGAGTGAGGGAGAAAAAGAGGGAAATAAAGAGGTGGATTGAATGAGGGAGAAAGATATAAAGCTTGAAGGAGAGCGAACAAGCAGACTGGAAGCAGAGAAAGTGTGCGAGTGAACTCTTAGCAGGCAGAGCGAGATATGAAATGAGCGCAGGAAAAAAAAATAAAAATAAAAAAATAAAAGTGACTCACGCAGTTACACCTTCAGCAGCCCTGATGACTAATAACCTGCATTAATCCATGAACTTCCTGATCTACTCACACATTTTTAATACGATTAAAAACAAAGTGGGGGAGCAAACAAAAAGAATAAGGAAAGAGGGAAAAAAAGACAGCAGCCCCCACCACGTTGTCGTGTCGTGTCGAGTGAGTGCGTGAGCGCCCCTGAGACTGAGCAGCCTTTAGGATCAGAGCAAGACTTAAGCAGTCCCAGAGCTCGGCACTTCAGAGCGCAACAAAAACCCTGCCAGTTTGGAGACGTTCTGCGAAGCGCTAGCTCACTCAGCGGCAGCACAATAACCCAGAACTTCACATATTAATTGGCGCAGTGTGCAGGGGGGGGGGGCAAGAGCGCGCTTCTCCAGCGCCCACACCCCGCTCAGCTTTAAGAGAACACAGGCTCGCCGGAGAACGAAGGGGAAGGATAGTGAACCGTGCTCTTTATGGGGAGAAGGGGTTCGCTCTCGTTTGCTGCTGCCTCTTTCTATGCATGCTGAGGAGCGGGAGGGACAATTTGATTTGCAAATCTCTCCGCGGAGGGGAGATGGGAGCACCTGCGAAGAGCAATTCGTCGCAGATCGTGCAGGCTAGTGCCAAGTGCGCTGCTCAGATCGACTCATAGCCTCACTCTTCCAATTAGGAGCTCCATTCGTCTACATGTAATGGCGCCATCCATAGAGATGCTGCTCACGAACGGGGGAACTCTAATTAGGGATGTTGCAGATTAAGTGAGAGGGCTGGGCTAATCTCTTAAGGCCTGAGCTAATCATTAAATAATGACTGTTTAAATTTTTTTTTTTTTTATCAATGGCAAAATAAGAATATTTCTGCAAGTGGTGTTGAGCTAAGCAAGGGCATAGGAGGCCATATAAGCAGGTAATAAACAGGCTAGCCTATAGCGATGGGGCACAAGACAAAGCAGTTACAAAGTCAGGTTTTCAAGATGCCCTGCATGTATTATAGATAAAGGGATATTAATGAGCTGCCCAACTGGGATCTAAAAGTAGCCTTAATTGTGGTTAGTACCATTAGTTCCTTCCATGCGCACAAGCGAGCCCACATCTTGTGTTCCAGCATATGATCGATATATTTTATTCTGAGTGCCTCAATTGTCTAACATGTCGCTATTAGAAGAAAACCTCCCTAATGGTAACTTTACAGGAGAAGGAAAAAAAAAAACAACATACATTTAATGTAAGTTAATGGAACCAGAATGGAACTAGGCCATTTATTTTGGTCTGTTCATGAAATTTACATACAATGTAAAGGAAGACAGGCAAAAACAGAAAATCGACAAAAATGAAGATGGGGCTTTGTTCCGACAGCAGTGATATGCACGTATGCATGACTCAAAAAGATTAATCCGATTTAAAAGTGATTTATTTTACTTGTATCAATGCAGTAAACTGTAAATGATTTATATGATTAAGTTTACTATGCGCTCAATATGAACCTCCTCCAGCTGTACTGACATCACTGCTATAGTCAAGATTCATCCCATACTCGATTGAGCACGTTTCAGAGATCGTTCAGTGTTGTGGAACCAACGCCGAATGCTCCGAGCTGTTGGAGGTTCACGGCCAATGAAAATCACATTGCGCAGTTATGACTGACTCACTCTTATTGAAGTGGAGAACGCAAAATGCTTTCTGCCCAGGGGTCTCCATCTCCTTCAAAACTGAAGGGAGCCGTCAGAAACTCCATGACCACCTCTTTCAATTGGAATGTGATTGGTTCCGAGGCGCCTGGCGGTTGTAAAAATACAGCGCTTTAAAATCAGATGACTCGTCCTGTACAATGAACACTCTGTCGCAGTTCCCTCCAAACAAGCGCAAACAGAGCAAACCAGAATAATCAGTCCAATAGGTGAGTCAGTGTTAGCAGCAACACTGAACAGGTGACAAGTGAAACAAATCCAGCCTTTCCGCATCCTCTCTGGTTACATCACTGCATCCTCCAGAGATGGAGCAAATCTAAAAAGCGAGGGCATCATTTCCTACAAAATCCCCATCAGCTTAAGACCTTACTTTTTCAGGTCGATGCAGAGTGTGCAACTTTGGGGTCAAACTGCGGATGCCTTCCTCTCTCCCCGTCACTAGATAAACATTCAGGGATTAACAAATCAAACCTGACCGACTGCTGGATGACAGCGGCCCAGCTTTTGTTTGGACATACGAATTTAATCTGATTCAATCCGGGATTATCGCATCCCCGCCAAGACTCAATCAGATCTGGGGTGTGTAAACAGAACAAAGCATTCGCCCAGCTCTTGTGGCTGCTGTCGGGAGTGCGCGTTTGAGTTGGTGGCGGCGTCTCAACAGGTTCATCTCCTGCTGCACAGCGATCAGCTTAGGCCTGCTGAAATCACAACATCCTCAACACAAGAGCACCACCCAACACAATCACACACTTAAAAACTCTTTGTAATCCTTTCCCTGCTGTCACTTTATGATTTCCTCTTTTAAAATGATGAAATACTTCTACTGCTTGGCAGTGAAATGGGTCTTTTTTTGGGTAGTGTGGTTTTGCCTTCACATTAAAATGTCACTGAGCAATTTTGCAAATGTCTTTAAATGCTGAGCTGCTGTTCAATCGTGTGTCATTACAAGGCCTGCTGATGAAAAGTCAAGATATTTACAGAGCCCTGCGGTGTTACTACAGACTGCAGATTTGTGTAACTAATTTCGTCATAGTAGCTGCACCTGGGCCTCTGCTGAAAGATGTCTTTACAGACTTTGCCCATTTAAAACACTTCGCACCATAAACCACCTAGAAACCTGCCTCCCTTGGAAAGAAAGCCCAACAGTCCAAGCTTGAATCCGAAAAGGTCTTTCAAACCATCTTGCAATCCACTGCGCAATGTGCTAAAACTATTAGCTCATGCCATGTTCAGTGCACTTACGGGCTGGACCACTGAAACCTACCAAAACAACAACATTTTAAAGTTTCCAGCTGCTTTAAAATGTTCTGAAAGCAAACGCCAAATGAAAACATGTGAACGGGCAGAGAACATTCTAGATCACCACGAATGGGAAAGAATTCCCCATTCATACTGTTCTAAAGTGTGAAAGAAGGAAGGAAACGTTCAACACTGTGGAAGACGGAATGTTTTAAGAGAACACTAAATGGAGAACACCGAACATTCTAGAAGAGTGTGAATGGGCGGAGAACGTTTCAGAACAGCGTAAATGAGGGGGGAGAAGATTTAGAATGGCTGGAGCGCTCATTCCAGAACCCATTTGTCAAGTAAGTCAAGCCGGTGACGCAGGCCTGATTTAGCCCGTTTCAACCCGAGACGCAATACAGTCTCCAGAATGGGCTGCAACACAGCGTCTGTTCTGACGCCCAACAATCTCTGGGCCAGCGGCTACACAAAACCAAAAGATGACTGGTGCTTAGTTCAAGCAAATAAGCAGTTTAAAAAAAAAATACTTAACATAATTTATTGTTATTCAGAATTATTTTCTGAATAATTATTTAACGTCTACTTTTCTGTTGCAGTTTCGGCGTATTTTGAAGAAACAATGGCCAGTTGGGGTCAGGGAAAAATATTAAGTAAAAATCGAATACAAACACAGCTGGCCCATGTATTTACTGAGATTTTGAATAGGACCCTTTCAGTGGTTCAGTTCGACACCCCTGACCTAGAACAATGTGAATATGATAGAACACTACTTCAGTGTGAATGTGGGAGGACAATCTAGAGTAGCATCAACAGGAAAGGATCTCCTAAGTGGTAGAGCCATTCTAGAACAGTGGGAAAAGACGGAGAACATTCCAGAAAAACGTGAATGACGCGGGGGAGCATTTTTAAAACAGAGTTAATGGGGTGGGGGGAAAAATATTCTCGAACAGTGTATATTGAAGTATTCCAGAACAACGTAGTTGGGGGAACATTCTAGAACGTATGGTTGGGGGAAAAACATTCTAGTGTGGATGGGGATAACAGCGTCTGTTGGTATTTGTTGCAACATCAATGTCGTTTTTATGAAGTCTCTATGAGAAGTAGTGTTAATTTAGGATCTGTTCCAGTTAGTAACATCAGAGTAAACAAGACAGAACTCTGATCCCAACACAGCACTGATACCCTTAGAAGATTTATGAACACGGACCAAAACCTCCTTTAGATCTGAAAAATAAAGACTTACATCAAAGTTGTTGAGTGCCCCAGCGAGCTCTCCGCCTCCGGCAGGGTGGGTGAAAGTAGAGTCCTCGCTGCTGGTGGCCTGGGCGGCATTGGAGATCCCAGACACAGCGTGCTGCAGCTGCTTGTAGATCAGGTCCCGGTTAGCCTTGTAGGCAGCCACATCTGGGTGCTGCAGGCAGGCACGAGATGCTGTGTACAACATGGGGATGTTTCTCTGCAGCACACCTCGGGCTGCTGCCATTTGGTCCTTATGGTGGACGTCCTTCAGCTCCTGGCAGATGGAGACCAGAAAGGGTCAGCAGGTCCATTTACATGCACGCCATTCAATAATGCATAAAATGCACTGATCCTAAAGCAACAGGCTGGCTAAAAATAACATTCTGCCCTTATTCCAAATGTAATCAATCAGCTGTGTTGGGTCTTTGCTTTATTAGCTTTGACACTGTGACAAAATATTGCTCATAAAACTGAACTCAAGTATGCTGCTTAGCTAAAAGACTGAAGTTATATCTGCACATTTGCCCATTTTCACTGATCTTGGCAGTTTAGCCCGATATAAGGGAGGAGCCATATAAATTTAACTGTCGTGTAAACCTTTGCTCCTTCACGTTAAACGACTATGACTGACCAGAAGACCCAATATTTCTCAAAAAGGCCAAGCATACATGGGTTGGAAATTTGTTTTTGGAGCAGACAAGCCAAATAAACCACTGCGAACCAACAAAGTCTTTCTTGGTGTGACAGACTGACCACTCTGGCAGGGGGGGATGTAATGGAGGAAAAAAAACTGACTCATTTTATTTATCATTATATCTATGCTGATAAAATACGAGATACCTGCTCTACTCAACATTAGATCAGTGAAATAATTAGTACCGTTAAGATTCTGTAGCTCAGTAACTCAAAGTGCTCTTTCCATTAGTGGAGGAATTTCATCCCAAGTAACACACTATTGTTGACTACAAGTTAAATAAACAAATAAATAAATAAATAAATAAAAAGAAAGAAAGAAAAAGAAAAATACATTAATTAGAACATAAAATCAGAGACCCAAGTCTCATATCAACCTAATGGATTCTGTCACCCTGGTTACTTTATGTCTGTTTTTTTTTCCCTCCTTCTTTCTCAACTGGTAATAAGGAGATATTCTCATTTCCAAGCAGAGGCAAAGGTCTGTTTCCAATGTACGTGGGAGGAAGATTTAATGTTGTTTAGTGACTGAGGCTCAGAGAATGATTAGATCTGTTGAGGTTGAAAGGCAAGCCAATGCCTGCCTGTGTATCTCTCTCTTCTCTCTGTCAATCTTCCTTAGAAAACAACTACATATTGCCCATCAAGCCATAAAGCAGATGAAATTAGATAACACCAACTCGGGTTACTGTACAAATCACAATGCACATTATATGTGCCAAGACATCCAGAGCCCCTTTCTAATGAATGAATTAAGCTACTTTAAGGTAGCTCACACAATATTACAACATCTATTGTAAAGCCTTTACAGAAGAGTAGAAGCTGCTCTCTGATGTAGAGCATGTTAAACTATCTTAAAGCTTCACCTCTGACTTCAGGCTATTCTCATTTCAGTTTACTGCTGCTCATTTACCTGCTGTCTCTTGGCTGCCATCATGTTAAGTTTGTCCACCTCCGGTTTCAGAGCTTTGTACTGAATGCCCAGGTCCTGCTCGGTCCCTGCGTTACGCACCTTCATCAAATTCTCCTCCACCTGAAACAGCAACAGAGCACATGAACAGTGTGAGCAAGGCAGCTTTGCCATTGTGCTGCTTTATAAATCTGTTCAAATTCAAAAGAGCCTACATAAACAAAGGATTAACAGATAATTGGTATGGCCTATATATAACAAAGAGAACAGACAAAGAACACAAATAACGGCTGTTTTTTAATCCCCCCAAAAAGGCACCTGGCTGTGTGCTGGTCTGACTAAAATTGGCATACAGCCCCATTTCAGCATTCAATAGTCATTTGGACCTGGAGAGTATGATGTAGAAAAGCCTAGTTAAAAATGTTTTAATCAAAAGCACCATTAGAAACATCCTGGTTAAAAGACTTTTTTTGGTTACCAGCTACTAAACTAGCAGTTAAGATGGAAATTTGCATTAAAACATTGAGGGCAAACATTCAGCCAGCTGGACGACCAGACAAACCTTCATTTGACAGAACCGTGCTGTTCTACTGCACTACCAACTCGGCTGTAAAAAGGGGACAGTAGATCATTTGGTTGTGGTTTTTGTTTATGCACTGATTATTTCAACAGAGAAGATCAGAAAAGACAAAGTGATTTCATTGTCACAATGAAAGGAAGCAGATCCAGACATGTAACAAGTGAGTAAATTGCTTACGAAACTGTGCCATGAACCACACTAACTGGGTCCAAAATCTAACAATGGCTGACTATGAGAACAATTCTATTCATTAGCCCTACTGTTTTTACAATTCAGATATTTAGATACTGTGGATACCAGGACACATCCAGCTTCCCAATACACAACTACACTTCTATTCAAAACTTTGAAATCATTTTCAATAATTATTCTTGTCATTTTGCCCAATAATAACAACAATGTATACAGTGTAGATTACAACACCGCAAGCTAGACTCTAGACTGCAATTTACTAGTTGGTGTTTAGATGATTCTATAGTAACATTTCTTCATTTTATAGTAAACTTTTACATTTATATCAAACAAATTTTATTTCATATAAAATTTTTCTAGTTGTAGAATATATCTTATTTATTTTCTAGTTGTAGAGTACTATCATCATAAAACAATTTATTCAGATATAAACACCAAATCAGCCCCAACTTTAAAACCACCTTGTCGTTTCCAGCTCTGTCCATTTTATCAGCACCACTTAATATATTGTTGCATTTGTAGTTCTACAGTTACAGACTGTAGCCCATCTGTTTCTCTGATACTTTGTTAGCCCCCTTTCCCTCTGTGCTCCAGTGATCTGGACTCCCACAGTACCACCACACAGCAGTGCTGCTGGAGTTTTTAAACACCTGCGTCACTGCTGGACTGAATAGTCCACCAACCAAAAATATCCAGGCAACAGCGTCCTGTGGCCACTGATGAAGGACTAGAGGACGACCGATACAAACCGTGTAGCAGCAGATGAGCTGTCGTCTCTGACTTTACATCTACAAGGTGGTCTGACAAGGTAGGAGCGTCCACTCACTGTGCACTCTATTAAATACAGTGTTTAAAAACTCCAGCAGCACTGCCGTGTCTGATCCACTCGCACCAGTGCAACTCACTGCGTTCCTGAGAAGGATCCACCACCCAAATAATATTTTGAGTCTGCTCTGCGGTGGTCCTGACCACTGAAGAGCTGGGTAAAAGGGGGCTAACAGAGTATGCAGAAAGTCAGATGAACTACAGTCTATAATCAGAGCTACAAAGTGCACATATATGGTAAGTAGAGCTGGAAAAATGTGTAAAAAAAAAAAAAAATTTAAAAAGTGTAAATAGAGCTGATAAAAGTGTCAATCAGCAAATGTAATGGCTGATCTCCTCGGTTGCCATATATAAATAAGTTATCCAGAATGTCTCATTTTGAAAGGTTGTGATGAAACCTTTAGGCACGTAACTTAGTTACTGTAAACAGAAGATAACAGTATATTACTGACTGTTTAATAACCATTCTCTTAAAAAAATAGAAATGTTAAAACATCTTAAAATAGTTTCTGGTGCTTCGCTTACAGTGTTTCACTCTACAATGCATGGATTAGTATTGAATCAACAAAAAAAACAAATCATTAATATGACAACTATTTATTAAGGGGTTGGCTTCCTACCTTCGAATGGAAGTTAACTGAAAAAATGTTCCTTCCCAAGTAGTTTTGAGGTATTTCTATTGGTCTATTCATCATGAAATTTTAACACACTGCAAATGGCAGCCAACACACAGTTTGTACCTAATTTCATGTGCCTCAATATGCAATGTTCTTCTTAACCACTCTTTCTCTAGACCTGGAAAAATACCTTAGTTATGAAAACTATTCATCATTTTGCGACCATGTTTGGGCACAATCTCGTTAACGTGTATTTTGTATTCCACAGGAGCTGAACACCAAGGATAGGCACTGAAGAATAACGTGTTCCATGACAGCACCCTGAAAGAAAGGGAGCACTAGCGAAATATCACCGAAGCAGAAACAGAGTAAACGATTTGGTTGTTCTGTATGTTGCAAGCACCCACACAGACAACGGCATCACCATTTATTGCTTTCCTGTCTTTTGGTGTCACTTGAGGTATGTTAAGAATAGCTGTCAGTTCCCAGTGCAACTCGGATGGAGGAAAGGAAAAAAAATATATATATATATACATAAAAAAAGTATAGGACTCTACAAAAAAGCTTCAGTACCGGCTTGCGCGAATGTCCATCACGACTTATTTGAACAGAACACTACTAGCACGAAACCTAATATTAGCACAGAGGAAAAATAAGCCACTCTTTTTGGTATCAACCATTTCAAATGAAATCTCTCAAAAGGGCTGAAGTTCTTCCACAGACCTGCCAACAATGTGAAATTCACTGTGCACGATCGTGACTGGGCCTCTCTGCGCCGTATTAGGAACCCAACACACATGATGATTCAATAGCGGTCCGATTTCAGAGAGCTAGGTGACTAATTCAGTTTGCACCAACAACCCATCAAACTAATGCAAATAAATTGAATCAAATTCCCACAGCACACGTGGTGGCCTACACAATCCTGGCCACATATGCTGATGCATGAGCTGAGCACAACAGCATTCTGAGCCACTCTAAAATGGGCCGTGGCCATGTTGGCCTTATTGCCTGGCGCAGCCTAGATCATTTTCAGACAGTTGGAGCAGCATGAAACGTTATTTGGACTGCACTTATTGGCTTATCGAGACTTTGGCCTCAAATTGCGTGAATCTTGAACAGAATCAAATCTTCATTGAGGCCGGTGTGCAGAGGCGGCTTGAGAAACGTTTGTTTTCAGACAAAAGTTACATTGGCTCATAAAAGTAGTAAATGTCAGTTATCCGGGTTTTCTGCTTTGGTTTACATGCAAAGATTTGTGCCAATCCGATTAAATTCATTCTATTTACAGAATCGGACTGAGGTCTTTATCTGCTCACTCTACTCAACACAGATGAAAATTTCTGTTTACAAATACGCACCATAAGCAACGAGATCCAAAATGACGCACATGCGTAGAGACCAACTTACTGTAGACGTCACCATGGTAACGAGCATCACGCGAGTCCAGTCAGAGTGAGATGAGCAGCAGTGAGCAGTGCTTGTGTTTTTAATTGCTTTAAAATGACGTCAGACTCAGGAAAACGTCCTTCACATGTCCTTATTAAAGAAGGCCAAGAGGAAGACGTTGTGATCTGAGACACATGAGCTGGACGTCCGTCCCACCGCCGTCTTTTAAAGCTCAGGGCATAAACTCCAGTTTCTGCTCCGTCATTATAAACTTTCAGTGTGACGCAACAAACGATCAGAACGTACTTAAAACTTTCAGATTGGAAAAGGAATCAGATACAGGCGCTTACATGGCTATTATTCTTCTATTTAACAGACTATTTACAGGATTTAATGTGATAGGGTGGAGAACAAAACTCAAGCACACAAATTATACTTATCTTAAACGTTTAAATTGATATGCATCACTGATGTGGAAAAAAATCTGGAGATGGTGAAGAACTGACGTTAAAATGACTAATAATATTTGAGATGCTTCAATGGCTTCAATAACGGTGTATATGTAAAATATTTTTAAAATTAAATAGCTTAAAACATAGTTCCTCTTAAAATAAAACCTAATCATATACACTACGTTAACAATGAGCTTTAAATTATTATATTTATGGGTAAAAAGCACTTCGATCTCTTGGCTCTTCTAGAAGGCACAGAATGCTGTAGACACGAATAGCACTCACAATGGAATGACTCAAAAATGAGCTCAATTTCGAAGTCAGCTTGAGCGAACGAGAGAACCAGTGGTGCTCAAAGCTCGACAAACCAACTTCAAATCAGTGCTCTCACCTCGTGTACTTTGCCGGTGGTGAAAACATTTTGGGCTAAGTGGCCCTGTTCCCTGCGGCACGCCCTTCAGTTTTTAGCTTCACTCTCAGCCAGGGGCCAAAGAAAAACAGCGATAATGAATCTATATAGGCTGCTATAAAAAGTGCCTCTCTGACACCCTGGGTAAGCAGAGCTAGGCGAAAGCTAAATATAACCACTTAAAACATGCCGAATTCTGGAAAATGACACCTGTTGAACTATTCATCCAAAATGAGCTGCATTTGAGCTTATAGAAGAAAAAGAAAAGGGAAAAAAATTCAATCAAAGCACTTTTTTATAGCTTTAAAGCAAAAAGTAAGTGCTCGCTGACATTTGGTCACAAACTATTTGGTATGCTGTGAGTGTGAAGGTGCTCCATGAACCGCTCCAGTAAAGAGATGGATGGCTACCTCTAAAAAAAAAAAAAAAAAAAAAAACTAGGAGTTTCCTGCTATATTTTCATAAAACCTTTTTCAGTTACTTTTCCTGCAAACAATCAAGAAGTCTTAGAAGGGTTCACCACCTTTAAAACACATTTTAACCCAAATGTATGCAATATAACCTCAAAAGGACCAGGTTATTTCCAGACCAACAATTTTACGGGTTAAAGTAGAGCACACAATAAGGCTTAATGTACTTCTAACACACTGAATGTTCCCAGCAATCCCAGAATATCCATTTACTGCTTAGTGTCAAAGCAAGCAAACACGTCTCTATGGTTACATTAAAACCTCTTTCTTCCAATATTTTTACTCACTCATGGTTTACACCATTGTTGGCAGCTGTCTTTTGTATTGTGTGAGTCTTTCGTGATGAATGGACCAAGATAAATGTCAAAATGTATTAGAATCACTGGGCCTCATTAACCAACTATTCTTAAGAGGAAATCTCCTCTTAAACCTCCCTTTATGCAGCTTCGACAAAGATTCTGATCTTCACACTGAAGAGCACAAAGGTGTTAACAGTTCTGGGGTGTAAAACCACATCTAGAATCTAGTAGATCTTTTTTCTTAGGGCTTTTCTCAAGACAAAACATACTTAAGAAAAACCAGAAAGACACTGGTCCTACATTCATCAGGCCTGTCACAGTTCATACATAATCGCAATTACTTAAGCTGGCTGCAATTATTTTCCCACAGTTGTTACCTTTCCCAAAACATACATTTGTGTTGCAACCAGATTTTATTTTTTTTGCTGTTGGGTTGCAGTAAACATTTACTGTATCCTGTCACGGGTCTCACATCAACAAAAAGGCAGTGTGTCATATTTGTTTAGCTGATATTTCTTAGCATCTTTAAAAGGCAGCAGTGTAAATGTTTGTTTATTTTAGCTTAAGTTGCACATGTTTTCATCTGAAAACTACTACATAACAACTAGGAAGCAAGATAGCCCATCAGCTAATGTAGAGATCTTAGGCATGTACTTCAAAACAATATCATTCAAAAAAGATTGTTAATCCCAGTTATTTAAGTGCCAATTAATCATCAGCTGAAATGGGATGACTGTGACAGGCCTAACATTTACACATGATAAAGTTACCATTTCTGAGATAAAAGGTTGTGTTACAACAGTAACAATGAAGAAAATGACAAAAAGGCTAGTGAATCTTTCCTTTAAGGAGCTGAACCTGACAGACGTTTCATGAAAGGAAGAATGTGGATGTGCATTCAAGTCACCAGTTTGAGCTGCAGCAGGAGCTGGTAAACGTCAGCCATGTCTGCCAACACGAGCAGGTGAGTGACAGCTGAGAGAAGCGCGCGAGCCGCCCGGACCATGTTGCCTCTCTTCACAGAGGAGCAGGGGTCTTCAGCAAACTCCCCCGAGGCCTGCCGCATGGACTCTCCTAGGGGAACACAGACACACAGGTTAGTACACTGTTGGTGTAACCCTAACCAAACCTGATGTGAGAGCTCCAATTCTGCCTCTTTCTTCCAGCTCTGTCATGTCAGCGCTTTGTGCTGCCACCGGATAGATCTCAGAAGGAAAAAAAAACACTGCCAACAGCCAAAAGTCCACATTTCAGCTAATGCTGTAGAAGTGGCATTAAAGGATGGCTGCATAAAGGTCTCAGAAATGCTAAACATTGGACCTCTAGCACTGGCAGGTATGGCATATAGTAAAATGTGAATTCCACCAATTTTTTTTTAATTCTAACAAGTCAAGCCATTCAGAAAGGGTCCATTCCAGAGACAAAGCTGTTCAAAGAGGACAGGAACCAGACAGCTGAAAAGTTTAATGTCTCAAAAAGCTAACATGAAATGGTTATGAATATGATCTTACATCATACAGGGTTGGTCAGGCCTGGCAGGCATTTAGACAAAGGCAGACAGTCTTGAGTCTTGTCCTTCACGAACTTCCACATAAGCAGCCACTCAAAATCCTAGTGTGGCTTTACTGCTTTGTTTCTTGATCAATTAAGTGCCTGTCACCTTCATGGTGTGTAGCTTCCCGGTGTGGTTGATTTAATTGCTGCTCCACTTAGCGTTCAATCAGTGCTTTTTGAAAGGTTTACCACAGTGACAAACAGCAAATATTCAAAACAAGCTACATTTCCCCTCATGTGGGGTTTCCTGAGGCTACAACAGAGGAGAGGTGAGAGTGTGTCTTCACTTGGTTCTCCACCAAATGCAGGCAGTGTGCGCAAAGGTAATGAACACAGGCTGGAATATTATCACTAATGAAGGCTGCATAAAACTCAGGGACTGCGATTGAAAATATAATGCAAGAATAACAAAGTAGGGCTGCACTGATGTGAAGAACCTGG
This sequence comes from Pygocentrus nattereri, assembly GCF_015220715.1. Taxonomy (NCBI): domain Eukaryota; kingdom Metazoa; phylum Chordata; class Actinopteri; order Characiformes; family Serrasalmidae; genus Pygocentrus; species Pygocentrus nattereri. The sequence goes on from NC_051221.1 coordinate 7,862,959, forward strand.
ACAAAAGATAGTAACTAGAATTTCTATGCACTGGACCGGTCGCCTTGTTTGGGTTTAAAATGCTTCATCAAACTCTATGAAAACACAATCCCCTATGCAAAGTAAGTAGAGCCAAAAGATAAAAAGCAATTCTGTGCACTGCTCCAAGTGCTTGCACTCAGCTGAAACGTGGGCTAATTAATGCAGTGACATCTGCACTAAATTAGTTACAACAAATGTCAAACCTTTACCAATATAGCTTTCTGGGCAGTTCTCTGCTGATACAGAGGTAGTAACGACACTAGATCACCGAAGGAACATACAATATAACTGCAGTACCCACCAGACTCTCTCCTAAGTACATTTTTTTTAAGATCCTGAGTTTATACCACACGCAAGACATAAGCATATCACAGGTGAAATGCAAGCAATCATGCATACAACCCAATCTGCCTCCGACCCGTTTTCTACCTGTGACTGTACAACCTCTTATTTTTACAGTGACCACAATTACATTTTTATCCTTGTTGGTAACTAAAAAGCTCGTCTTCAAAACGGCAGGAGCTGTTCTGCACCAACCTGGCCATCAAGATGAAAATATTGAAGAAAAAAAATTTAAATTAAAATATAAATTATATTACAGAAAATGGGAATGTGCGATTTGAATGAACTTCATACTTGATAACATCGAGAGGCGGAGAACACACAGTAGGGCTACACAGACTATCCAAATAATAAACCCATGAATTGACCCTGAAGGCAGCTGTTGAGTTGAGGACATTGCCTGACTTCAGAAACAAAATGCAGCAATGGAAAAACTTGCAATGAGCTTGCACGCTGCCACCTGCATGAGAGTCTCACAAGTTAGTGCATGTTTGATATGAGAAGCTCTTGATTTGATAAGCAAAATGCCAGCCACACAGCATCACTTCTGCATAAATTTTAGGCAACTAGAAGCAGCGCTAAATGAAGTGGTCAACCAGTCAGGCAACACGTTAGGATCTCATTCACAAAATTCAATAACTTCAGAAAACAAGTCAGCAGGACTCCTCTTTCAGTCCGGTTACTTCACTGCTGATGGAAGGAATCTGAAATGAATGGTGATTTTAGCACACAGTATAAATCAGATGGTCCTGTATCTCTGTGGCCAGAGCATCTGAGCCTCGCCTAACGCAGGAATTCTTCTGTACTGCATATCAACCTCAAAACACTGTATTTGTCGCCCACCTCTTTTAGCAAGCCATTATTCCAAATAATTAAACAATAATATTAATTATAATTATTCAATTATACTTACTGACATTCAAAACACACAGGCCTTTTTAATATACATTTTTGGAGTAATAACTGTTCAACTGTTATGCTGAATGAGTAATAATTACATCACGAAACCTGCAACACACAGAAGAGTGGAGTTAATTGAAACACGGTAATAAACCAAGGCGCATCTCTTCCATCAGAGCTAAAAGATTTCGATGTGAACTGGTCTTTACTGTTCCCTCTTAAATCCTGCCCTTCGTCTCCTTTTAATCCAGCCTCATGAGTTACAGTGACAGCAAGAGGAGGAAAAGCTAATCAGCTGGTCAAGTACCTTAGAGAAGATGGAAGCTGTAGCCAGAAAACTGTGACAAGTTAATTGCATTAGGATCTCCGTTTTAAAAGAGTGGGAGCAGAAACCCAGGTGAGAGACAGCGAGACACAAGCTGTTCGAAAGCGAGGCCAAAGGGCTCCTAACCAAGCTCACTTCAAGCCCACTCTGCCTGTGCCTGCTGGACACTCGCTATCACACAAAGGCAGACCACTGGAAATGAGGTCAAGTCACCACCGCAACAATGGCTGCTTATCTGATGCACCTGCCAGTGTGTGTTGTCTTAAGTCCTGCACAGCTGAACAGCTTCTTATGCTGGAATTTTTACCATTCCAGAGGAGAACACTATTTTCGGGCAGCCATAATACATGTGGTTATTCTTAAAAATAAGAAGACCAGCCCTAATTTAAATTGGAATTATACAAACATTTATTCAGTATAATTTCAATCAGAATCTAATTATACAAATTAGAGTAATAACAGGGAATAAAGCACACAAGGCACATCACAAAGACTTTCAGGGACTACTTTTTTAAATCAATTTATCCATCAAATCAGTGGGAAAAAAGCTACTTGCAAACGCTCTACTCAAAGCCTGCGTTTAAAAACTCCCATTGCAAGTGAAGGAGAAAGCAATAACAGCTCAGCTGAAACCCAACTTGAATTGAAATTGATTCACTGCAGCCATTAAATCAATTTAAGAAAACAGAGTGAGGGGTTTTTACTCCTTTTTTCTGTGTTGAAAATCAACACCGCATTCCCTGCTATCAAGAGGTCATAGGGCCCAGAGTTGGGCAGCAATCTAAACACGCAGTTCACTTTTGTTACACTGCAAAAAAAGGTTGACACAGAAGATCTTACGATCCAAAGAGCTTGGTGTAAGTCTGAAGATCAGACAGGTTTCACCATTCCTAACACAGACAAAAAATTCCACCAACACAGTCTAAGAGGCCTTAGAGGGCACAACGCCCGAAGTCTGGCTTCCCTCCTGAGGGCACAATCAATACAGCCATTTTCTCCCAAGCCTGATAGGGATCAGTGTGTCTTTAAAAAAAAAAAAACAACTCCCATCCATCTCCTCTGAGCCAGCGCTCTCTCTAGACTACCGCAAACCTGCTGATGAAAGTTTCAAATGCACATCAACGTTACACTAAAGCAATGAGTGCAGTCATATCCTCCCTGCAGAGAGCCAGCACACAGATAACATTATCATTCATCCAGCATTATCCTGCCTCTGCTGTAGAAGTACTACAAAAACAACAGAGAGGCTTCAGTAACGTGGTGAGTGAAGTACACGTTCAACAGGCAACAAAACAGATTCAATGGCAACAATAGAGACTCACTGCTGATCAAAGTTTTCACCTCCATATTATGCTTAGCAAGTGCAGAACGCAGAATGGCACATCTTCTGCATAGGCACCTTTATTGTATGTGCTGGGAGGGAGCCGGTCAACCTCGCGCATTTCCCTTAAGCATGCAATGAGGCTCCAGACACAAATAGGAGCTCACACTGCCTGGCAAAATACAGGCTTCTGGAAAACTCATGCTATGAGGTGGTGTTGATATGCAAGGTTAGTTCTCTATTCATAATAGCAACAAAAATATGGTGCAACATAATAAAATGGCATTTTTTCCCCAGGAGAGAAGCCCCTATGGTCGAAACTGCTCCATCTGGGATAAGGAGACCACTTAGCGGCCCTTAACCACGCATTACACAGCAGTTTCATTCTGCTCCATAACTGCTAGTAACCCCACAGCTGAGGACGCAGATGCCTTTTCAACCTGAAAAGATTTAACCCATCTCAACAGCGGCATTATCTGCTTAGTCACATGCAATTGAGCCATGCTGGTCCCAAGCACCAGTGCCCGGGCTCTGGATTCCATGCTGTTGATGGCATCCCAAACCCAATGTGACATTCCACAGTGTCAAAGCAGACTGCTGGCCAGTCCCAGCCCCCCCCCCCCCCTCACACACACACGTTCACACAGGCGGAGCTGAGCCAATAATGGCACGGAGCTGACAGAGATGTTACCCCAAAGAGTGCTAAGCAGGTTGACTCGGCCCCGTCTGCTCCACGAGATGCCAAGAAGATTCAAAGACGAGAAGCAAGCGCTCAAGAGTCGTGCTGAGAGAACTCGCGTCACCTCCTAACTCCAGGCGCAGCCTGACCGTGACAGCTTGACGATTATGGATAATTTCCATCACATAAATGGAGGAAATAACAGGCTCTAGTCTGATGCAGAAGCATGGCAACAGCAAAACCTCTCTCTGACACTTTAAGGTTTTCAAGGCTTTCAGATATCTGACACTATTCGCAACAAGCAAGCCTAAACTGGGAGTTTTGCACTTATGCCCATTTCACACACCACCGACAAACCGGGTGGCACAAAACGTACTGATAACGCTCCACGGATACAGCAAGTATCATCTCGCAAAACCCACTTACTATCTGTTGCAGCTTTGTTCTCTATTTACACCAACTTCTTACAGCAGACAGTGACAACCTGCGGAAGTAAGGCACGTTTTCCAGGAGCTGTGTACATATCTGCAGTGTGTAACCAGTTTTTAAATGGAAAATGAAAGATCTGGGCCACTCTCTCACCATTTGTTCATGCTTTAATGCATCTCTCTGAGGCAAACTTATGATGATTGTGTGCATTTATGCAGCAAAAACATGTATGATTCCCTTTACATGATCAGTGTCCTACCTCTCTTTATCCTGAACCATTAAACAGGCTATTTTCGCTACTGTGCCTTTTAGACAGGTACACAAACTTCCTCTGATGTGCAGAATCACCCAAAACAACTTCAGCATGAGCAGGTGGAACTGAACTGTTGTAGACTAGATAAGCAGACATATGTATACACTGTTTTTGTGACATCGTACTTAGCAATGATTACTTCCCCTCATATGGACTGGAAGCTCAACATTACGTTTTTGAACTTTAACCATGTTAATATACTACAAACTCCTTAACTCTTAAAAATAAAATAAAAATAAAAAAAACAGTAAGATTTCATGATTATGGCCCCTTTAAAATTGAAATCATATCTGCTGTGTTCCGCCTACATTTAAGCCTTCTTCAAAACATGGGCCTGTCATATGAAAGCACACACATACGTCAATTCATGCAGTTTTATCTATGAAAACAAAGTTTAGATCGATATCAGCTGAAAATCAACATCAAAAGTACTCAGGGTCAAAACTACTGGATGGAGACATCCCTACTAATCCTGCACATTCACCTAGAGGCCTACTAACCTTCAGGCTGTGGAGGCCCTTTAGTTTAAGGCTACGCACGAGTATCTTTCATGCACAAAAATGCTACTCGCCGAGCACTAAAACCCAGCAAGCTTCTTAAAAATTCACAGCAAACAAGCCAAGAGGAAAACAAGGAACAGGAAAAGTTGACGAGGGTAACTTTCCCCATTAAACTGCCTCCTCCAAAGGAGAATCAGGGGAAAAAAGAAACCGAAAGAGAGAGGTGTCTGTATTGCGTAATGAGGCTCAACGAGAGACTGAGACAGGACACAGGACAGGCAGCCTGAGGGAAGCATGCTGCAAACTACAACACGATAAACAGCCCGTGCAAAATTGGTACCACCTGTTTAAATCAGAACAGCCTCCATCTGCATGAGCAGATGAGCAAACAGGCTGCAGATTATGGGTACGGAGAACTATCAAATCAGGGATTAAAGTTATTTGAGACGAGTAACCGAACACTAGGACTAGTAATACTGTTTCAACAGAAGCTATTTTGGCTCTCTTATTAAAACACTGAGGGGGAAAAAAGCCAAGAGACCACTGAATAAATACCTTGCTTGCGGACATCTTCGACAGCAGCAGTCAGCTCCTCCTTGAGAAACTGGCTCTCTTTGGCGATCTTCTCGCCTTTCTCCAGGAAGTTCTCTGTGGCTGTCTCGACCGAGGCAGCCAGGACATGAGCCTTTTTGGAGCGCCCCTTCTTTTTGTTGGACGGGCCTTTGTTGCTGGAGTTCACCAGGGTGGTAACCTAAAAGTAACAAAGGCATTTTTAAAGAATCAAATACATCATAATATGTAGAGCACCCATCTACAACATCGTTAAATAGCTGATAAAAACACAGAAAATTAAATAAATATATAGCACATCACCTTGGGCTGCGATGGAATCAAAGATCCACTGATTTGCATTACAGTACAGTAAAAGGCTGATGAGCGAAAAGATAAAAAGGATGCAGTGCAATTTTCCTTCCCTTTAGTGCTCTTACCTGGGTGACCAGAGGCTCAAGCAGCCTTTCCACAGCCAGCGTGCGGATCTCCAGGCTCTTGGGATCCCATTTGAAGTTGATGTTGGCAGTATTAATACTCGTCATGTTCTCAGAGGATCTGTGAAGAGAAACAGCCCTCAAAATCTTTTTCTGGTCGGACGGAGACAAAAGAGAACACCAGGAGCTGTTTATCACATGTAAGACGATGTATAAGAACCAAAGAACTTTTATCAAATTAACAAAACATACCTACTTTTCACTGTACACTGGGCGCCCTGTCTAATGATAACTTGCTGCACCACAGGCCAAAACAACAGCGACAGACTTTAGTGCAGCCAAGTAATGCTGGCCCGTTTTTCGATTTCCCATTCACACACAGACGGGCGCTCTATTGATCAGCCATCATGCACTGAAGGACAGGGATAATCAGGCAACCCTGAGGGGGTTAGCTGTTAGGAGGGGTCTGGACTTGTCTGCTCCACGAAATGGACATTGTTTGCCACACAGGCCAGACAATTAAGACAAGCTAAGGGATGATTTGTCCAACAGTGCAAGATAAGAAAAATGACTGAACTAAAAAAATTGTGCTGGCCCAGGATCTAATCCACAGCACGAATGAAATGAGTCAATACACTGTGTTAGAATGCGTTTAACTTTCAATGCAGACACAGAAGTATCTTAACATAAGTAGCCTTTGCCAATCACATTTTCTCCGCCAGCATAAGGCTCATTTCAATTCATTTAGCACATCAATTAGTGAGGCGGGGCAAGAGGTGTAAAGAGAACATCTGAAGACAATCATGAGAAATTCTGACCTAAATCTGAGTGGCAACAGACTTGTAATGTAATGTAAATTAGCAGCCTCTCAAAAAAAAAAAACAATAAAGCAGGCAGATGTGTCACAGAACACATTACGTGCAGTAAAAATAAACACTAGCTCTTTCAGGGAAAAGAAAAAAGAAAAAAAAAGTTACATTAGCTAATGAAAGTGATTCTCTAACTGGCTTGCTTCGCGTGTAAAATTTTCATCGCAGGCCAGCACCAACAGCTTAACAGATTGGCTCCATAAGTGTAATTTCATAAGAACATCACGTTTGGCCCACGCAACTACAGATCAATGAGATTTCCAAATGTTATGTCAGAATTAAGCTATCGACACACACACACACACACACACACACACACACACACACACACACACTACTCTAACCTAAACACAACTAATAAAGTTGATTAAAAAATGCTCAAGCAATTTTATTATTTCATCCTATTCCCACAGCTCATGTGTCCCTTTATGTTTTTGTCACCTGTGTAAAAGCCTTCTGATGTGCTAGACCTGAGGATGTCATAAGCTGTTTAAAAAAAAACGGATAGTCCGGGTCCTAAAATCTGATTGGCTGAGCCGCGTTCAAAGCAGTTGCAAAATCCACAATATGCCAAAGCTATGACTCTGTATCACTGCATCACAACACAAAAACCCGCCTGCTGTTAATGAAATAATCTTCGACGAACACTAATCGCAGGAACCACCGACGGAACAGATGGGGTAAGAACCTGGTCTGTGTTTAAACTGAGGGGCTGGACACTCATTTTCTTAAACAGAACTGGGCTGGTCAGCTAGAGAGCCAACCATCTAAACAGCTCCATCATTAATATCACAGACTTGAATTAAAGTACATACTATTTGATTCACTGTAAAAGGGCAATATAAAAAACTAAAAATGTCACTTGAATGGATTACGCGCTTCAAATGTCAGTGTGTCTTTCAGAAGTCGCATCAAACCCAGGCTGAAATGCAAACGGCTCCGCAATCTCAAAATGTTTGCCAGCATTTTATGAAAAGGTGCGTGTCGTGCCTAAAAACCAGTGTGTTCTTCTTTCTCTGTGTTTGGGTAAAGCACATTAAATAACTAGACAAACTTGCAGTGCCTTTCCTTTCTGTGCTGTTTTAGTCCTTTTTCAGTAGAGATTTAAACTTTGCATTAAGCTTCAGGCACACGAAAATGCTCTATTACTAAAATATGTCCAAAAATCATGCTTTATTCCTTTTTGCATAGCATCAGATAAGCCAATTTAATTTCATATTTAGTTTATAACACACACACACACACACCTACACCTTTTATCCTTCTGGGTCACGGGGGAGCTGGAGCCTATCCCCGCAGTTTTAGAATTAATGTTGTATTTGTCTACCTCTTTCCATGATTTCTCGTTTTTAGCCATGGCATTAACTTCCCTGAACTAAAAAAAATCCATGTCATAATGACTGGGTGAGCGGCATCATTAAATAAGGATGGTTCCTCAAGGGTTCCTTGGGGCAGTCGTGGGCTGGATGTTGGGGAACTGGCGCTGTGTGAAGGAAGGAAGGTTGCCAGTTCGACCCCCAGTGCACCTCCATGACTGAGGTGTCCTTGAGCAAGACACCCAGCCCCCAGGGGCTGCCCACCGCTCCGGGCAGGTGTGCTCACTGCCCCCTAGTGTGTGTGTACTCACTAGTGTGTATGTGGTGTTTCACTTCACAGATGGGTTAAATGCAGAGGTGGAATGTAAAAAAAGTATCACTTAACTTAGTAAAGGCAATAGCTCTATTCAGACCCATGAACACTCAAAGAAACGTGCACACCTAACTGGTTCCTTGGTGGAATGGAATTGGTTGCCATTAGACTGTATTACATCTGGTTCCATACAGAACCTGTTTGAAAATGGTTCTGCTATTGTTACAAGCTTTGACTTTGGTGCTCTACAGAACCGTTTCATTAAAGAATCATATACAACAGTACTAAAGTCTTAAATCAACCTGAAGAATCGTTACACCATGTAAGGAACCATTTACACATGAAATGGTTCTTAATAGTACCCTTCCTTCACCACAGAACCATCTTTCTGACCCATACTGTTGTCTTTAAATGGACTAATTTCAGCAGCCTAAACCTACAGAACTGATGATCATAATTAAACTCTCACCCACTTTTATGTATTAGGTGCTTAGTATCGTTGCAAAAAAAGTCATTCATTTAAAGACGCTTAACACTCAACGGAGACCAACTGACCTCAAAGATAACAGGAGGGTCAAGAGTTTAGAGACACAGGAAGGGCCTGGCAGTGCCCCCCCCCCCCTCCTCCACGGCCAATAAGACCTTATTAAGCGTTATTATCATTTACCTTTTCTCGTACCCTCATTTAACACAGACAAGCAGACGTTTTCAGGCCAACTGAGCAACCTCGTTGACCAGAGAAAGCAGTTTATTGATGTAAAACCAAGTTAACGGCCCTGGGAAGGCTGGCTAGGTCAGGTTAGCTGAGCCAGGGAGCTAGTTTAACTAACGCAATGCTAACGCGTCCTCGGTAATTCCTCCAAACCTTCGAGATGTGATGTTTCAGATTTTAACAGCAGCTTTTCTTAAGTTCAGTGATAACTGACGCGTTTAAAAGCCCTCTGCCGATATAAAAAATAACTTTAAAAACACGTAAACCGTGAACTAACGTGAGGCAGCGAGCAACAAACAGGGAGGAGTCCGTGAACTCTCCCAAACAGCCCACAGCTCGGAACACGGGCCAGCCAGTTCGCCGCACCGCCAGGGTTTGGTCGGTTTTTTCCATCTCCATCACACAAAGGTGACACAGCATGAGGTTCAACATTAAACACAGGTCGTCAAAAGCGAAGCCAAGTTGTAAAAGCTGGAAAACAAACTTACCAAAGTGGGCAAAACTGAAACTTGAGCGAAGCTCTTCAAAATGGAGGAGCGGAGGCTGAAATTCCGTTGAAACTTTTTTTTTTTTTTGCTCTTCCCACACTCCCCAGATTTCTCCTTAAAATCACGCCCTTCGGAGAGGGTTATAACGCCAGGAAACCACGCAGGCGACCGAGTAACGGGCTAAACGTGATCTCGGAAAGTTTGTGAGGTAAAACTGCGGGGTCGAAGAGTTTCTCCTCGCTTGGTTTGCGCCGTTTCTTGGCTGTTCTGGGTGGGAAGCGGAGGGAGGGAGGAGCTATTCCTGGAATGGCGGCTGTGACGCGGCAGCGGGCCGGCGGCGCTCCCGCTGAGGGGGGGGGGCGCTCAGGTGAGTGTTTGGGTGTGGCTGTCAGCGGCGAGCAGGGCCAGACTCGCCTTTCACAACACCGAGTTTCGGTTTTACAGCGTTTTCTGGCTCCATGTAGGGATTTGGACTGTGGGCTGTGAGGATCGTTGATTCAGTTTGGTGCTTCAGGTGATCTAACAGCCTGTTGATCCAGAGCCCCAGAACCTACTGCGCATGCGCATTTGTATGTCGTAGACCTGTTTTTAGTGTCAGACTAAGTTTAATATCAACACCTGGCCCTGATGACGTGACCTAGCCTGCCGAAGTGTCATAACTGTCCTTTTAATATTAGTAGCGTTTTCTGGTTCAGTGATTTAGGGCATTAAAATATCCTAATTGTTCTTCTAACACTTGCAATATTTCCTGATAAGAAGGTTTAGGCCATCAGATTATCCTACCTGTTCGTTTCAGCGCTGGTAACAGTTTCTGATATGGAGATTTAGGACATCAGACTGTCCTTCTTGTGCATTTCAATGCTTTATGTGATTTAGGCTACCAAAACCTCCGTCCTGAAGCTGCAATGCTGGTAAAATTGTCAGAATGTCCCAATTATTAGGGTATAAAAATATTCTAATTATTCTTTTTATGCTGGTGGTAATTTCTGATAAGGACATTAAGGTCATCAAACTAGTCTGTCTATACATTCCAAGCCTGGTAATGTGTTCTGATGAGGTGATTTAGGCTATAAACATGCACCGCAGTAGGACATTTTAATAAGGTAGCACAATTCATGATTTCACTCGTCTTTTCATTACAAAGCCTTGAAAGGGCAAATATCATGGAAAACTGAATTTGCCAGATCTTGCTTTTAAATCAATACAGCCATAACAATTGATGTAAAAATACCAGATGTTCACTTGATCACACACACGTGTGTGTGTGTATGTATGTATGTATGTATATATATATATATATATATATATATATATATATATATATATATATATATATATGTATGTGTGTGTGTGTGTGTGTGTGTGTGTATATATAAGCTTTGGGAATTTGGCAACATGCCGTTTAAACCTAATAAGTCATTATTAATCTGTATACCTCCATTTACTGCAGGGGTGTCCTGCTCTGGTAGTTGTGGGGCCGAGTCCAGTCGGAACATAATGTGTCTGATAAAAAAGATGAGTCCCTTGAATGGGAAAAGAAGCAGGGTGAAATGATCTTAAAGGGGAATTCCACTGATTTTTTTCAAGATTTCTGTACAATTCGGTTCGTATTGAAATGGTTTACTGTGGATAAGCTGACTGGCCCTGATATCTTTACAGTGGTGGTGACCGGAACCAGGGGTCACAATGTCAACACAACACCAATCTAGACACTTTATTCATCATCCAAAACCACCAGTGAACCTACTAACGTATTTTGATGTTAAGGTTTTCCACCATGACTACCTACTACCTACACAACACGCTATTCATGTCATGAACGAACTTAAGTGTAAGTGTTCTTATAAAGGTCTAAGTGTTCCTGTAAGGGTGTAAGTGTTCCTGTAAGGGTGTAAGTGTTCCTGTAAGGGTGTAAGTGTTCTTGTAAGGGTGTAACTGTTCCTGTAAGGCTGTAAGTGTTCCTGTAAGGGTGTAAGTGTTCTTGTAAGGGTGTAAGTGTTCTTATAAAGGTGTAAGTGTTCCTGTAAGGCTGTAAGTGTTCCTGTAAGGGTGTAAGTGTTCCTGTAAGGCTGTAAGTGTTCCTGTAAGGCTGTAAGTGTTCCTGTAAGGGTGTAAGTGTTCCTGTAAGGCTGTACGTGTTCTTATAAAGGTGTAAGTGTTCCTGTAAGGCTGTACGTGTTCTTATAAAGGTGTAAGTGTTCCTGTAAGGCTGTAAGTGTTCCTGTAAGGCTGTAAGTGTTCTTGTAAGGGTGCAAGTGTTCAAGTGTTCTTGTAAGGGTGTAAGTGTTCTTGTAAGGCTGTAAGTGTTCCTGTAAGGCTGTAAGTGTTCTTATAAGGGTGTAAGTGTTCCTGTAAGGCTGTAAGTGTTCCTGTAAGGGTGTAAGTGTTCCTGTAAGGGTGTAAGTGTTCCTGTAAGGCTGTAAGTGTTCCTGTAAGGGTGTAAGTGTTCTTATAAAGGTGTAAGTGTTCCTGTAAGGCTGTGAGTGTTCTTATAAGGGTGTAAGTGTTCCTGTAAGGCTGTAAGTGTTCCTGTAAGGCTGTAAGTGTTCCTGTAAGGGTGTACGTGTTCTTATAAAGGTGTAAGTGTTCCTGTAAGGCTGTAAGTGTTCCTGTAAGGGTGTAAGTGTTCCTGTAAGGGTGTAAGTGTTCCTGTAAGGCTGTAAGTGTTCCTGTAAGGGTGTAAGTGTTTCTGTAAGGGTGTAAGTGTTCTTGTAAGGGTGTAAGTGTTCTTGTAAGGGTGTAAGTGTTCCTGTAAGGCTGTAAGTGTTCTTATAAGGGTGTAAGTGTTCCTGTAAGGGTATAAGTGTTCCTGTAAGGGTGTAAGTGTTTTTGTAAGGGTGTAAGTGTTCCTGTAAGGGTGTAAGTGTTCCTGTAAGGCTGTAAGTGTTCCTGTAAGGCTGTAAGAGTTCCAGTAAGGGTGTAAGTGTTCCTGTAAGGCTGTAAGTGTTCCTGTAAGGCTGTAAGTGTTCTTGTAAGGGTGTAAGTGTTCAAATGTTCTTGTAAGGGTGTAAGTGTTCTTGTAAGGCTGTAAGTGTTCTTATAAGGGTGTAAGTGTTCCTGTAAGGCTTTAAGTGTTCCTGTAAGGGTGTAAGTGTTCCTGTAAGGCTGTAAGTGTTCCTGTAAGGGTGTAAGTGTTCCTGTAAGGGTGTAAGTGTTCCTGTAAGGCTGTAAGTGTCCTTATAAAGGTGTAAGTGTTCCTGTAAGGGTGTAAGTGTTCTTATAAAGGTGTAAGTGTTCCTGTAAGGCTGTAAGTGTTCCTGTAAGGGTGTAAGTGTTCCTGTAAGGCTGTAAGTGTTCCTGTAAGGCTGTAAGTGTTCCTGTAAGGCTGTAAGTGTTCCTGTAAGGGTGTAAGTGTTCTTATAAGGGTGTAAGTGTTCTTGTAAGGCTGTAAGTGTTCCTGTAAGGCTGTAAGTGTTCCTGTAAGGCTGTAAGTGTTCCTGTAAGGGTGTAAGTGTTCTTATAAGGCTGTAAGTGTTCCTGTAAGGCTGTAAGTGTGGGTGTAAGGGTGTAAGTGGTGTAAGTGTAAGGCTGTAAGGGTGTAAGGCTGTAAGTGTTCCTGTAAGGCTGTAAGTGTTCTTGTAAGGCTGTAAGTGTTCCTGTAAGGCTGTAAGTGTTCCTGTAAGGGTGTAAGTGTTCTTATAAAGGTGTAAGTGTTCCTGTAAGGCTGTAAGTGTTCCTGTAAGGCTGTAAGTGTTCCTGTAAGGCTGTAAGTGTTCCTGTAAGGGTGTAAGTGTTCTTATAAGGCTGTAAGTGTTCCTGTAAGGCTGTAAGTGTGGGTGTAAGGGTGTAAGTGGTGTAAGTGTAAGGCTGTAAGGGTGTAAGGCTGTAAGTGTTCCTGTAAGGCTGTAAGTGTTTCTGTAAGGGTGTAAGTGTTCTTGTAACATGGAAAAGTATAAAAAACTTTCTTTTATTTGATTTCAAGCTGTTTACTTTATTAGGTCAAAGCTCAAGCTGTTTCTACGGTTAGCATACCTACTGAAGTTGCTTTCGGTCAAAGCGTTACTTTCCCTGTTATTCAAATACGCCTTAAGTGTCATGTTCATTTACATACCACTCAAGAGATGCGCTCCCCCGCTGCCGGGCAGGGATTCAGACAGTTGCAGTGCAGCCCTGCACTTGGCCTGGAATGCCTCTCCTTTTTATTGAGGTATTTTTAACTGAAATTTCATGCAAACCTAAGCTATCTATCACATTCATCTCAAATTAATCCTGCATTCCATCAGCCCCAGACTAGGAAATGTGGACGGCTCAAACTCTGGGCCTTTTCCTGCTACATTTACACGTACTCTCTCTCTCACTCACACACACACACACACACACACACACACACACACACACACACACACACACACACACACACACACAGAGAGCAGTAATGTATTAAATATAACCTACTTTAGAAGTTCAGTTCAAATGTAACTGCATCCTCCACTTTCTGCCACACTCTGCCTGCTCCACTTTCATGAAAATGCTCAGCAGAACATCAGATCGACTCTGTTACCCCAAACATGGTCAATGAGCTGTAACTCATTAGTTATGAAAAAAGTACAAACAAAATTCCAGCTTCAGGATGGCTGCTGATACTGTTATCTCTAACAGAAGTCTGTTAGAAATTACTTAACAATTCAACACAGTTTGAGTGTGTAAGTGTGTGATTAGTTAGGCGTGCAGTTAGCATTAGTGGTGGACAGTAACTAATAAATGTAATTTAAGTACTTTTTCGTGTATCTGTACTGAAGTTTTTCCATTTTGATGACTTCTTACTTTCACTCCGCTACATTTCAGAGTCTAATATCCGACTTTTTCCTCCTACATTTTGAGAAATCTGTCGTTCCTTTTGGTTTCTGTGTGTATAAAAACGTAACATGTCAAAATGAAAGAAGCGCAAAGCCAGAGCACCAATCAGGGCCCAGCGGTCACTTTGTTTAGAGCTGGTTTTGACCTGTTGGTCATACCGACCCAGTGCAGCACGCGGTTCAACGTCAGCGCAGCAGCGTAAAACTTTGGGAGAGTCTGTTCAACATAAATGATGAACTAACCTAACTTTGTGTAAATAGAGCTCAATATAGAAATATGTCCACATATGCAGTCGAGACTGACGCGGCTTTTCATTTCTGAGACGCTGGAGGACTTTCACCTGAAATGAGTTCATGAAGCCAGTCTGGTTATAAAAATGATAACAGGACATCAGAGCCAGAATTACTCTTTTAGTACTTTTACTTTATACTTAAGTACATTTGAAGGTAAATACTTTAGTACTTTTACTCAAGTGGAGGTCTAAAGGGAGTAACTTCTACTTTTACTGGAGTAATATTTACCTTGGATATCTCTACTTTAACTCAAGTACATGGTTTGTGTTCTCCGTCCACCACTGATTAGCACCGTGCTAATTGCTGGGGCACAAGCTTCCATTTGTAGTATTGTGTGATGGATCATCTATACAGATATACCATTTCTGGTCCTACACACGGCCATAACTAGCTGTGCGCTCAGACCTCGGTAATTCCAGAAGGTTTCAGAAAGGTTTAATGAGATTAGTTGTGGGAAAAAAACAACGTAAGTATCCAATAAGCAATGACTGGTTCTCAGCTGACCTCAGAACAGCTGTGGTTCGGCCCTAGACTGAACTGCCCACTCTGTTTATCTGTGTATGAGATGCTACACAGCCCTGGGTAACAGAGTAACTTGCTATAAGCTAACATATAACATTGCTGTGGTAAAACTTTATCTAGCTAAGAGTTTCTGAGCGGAATTAACACATTATGATTGTAAAATGCAAACACTATTTAATTTTTTGTTTGCACTGCTCGTAATGTTGCTGGCTAAATTCGCAAGCTTTAGTTTAGCTCCAGTAGCTGCTCAGTTTAGGCTACAGGCTCCAAAGTAGGCTATATTAGTGATTAGGTGAGAAATTAAAGCTGTATTTTGTTACCCACTCATAATATACCACAACTGCCATGAGACTGTTCACTGTTAACCAGCATATTGATGGCATGGCCTCATGTAGCTAACATTATTAAGAAATCAGCAGCTACATTGGGCTCCATTTTGCCTCATTAACTGTGTGAGTAGCTGCCTTTCCCATTAGCTGGAGTTCGGTACAGACAGCCTCTTAAAACGTATGTCTAATGTGTGCTTTTCAGTCATGAGTAAGCAAAATAGACAAGCATAGATAGAGAGAGAGAGTATATGAGGTATATGATTAATCAACCCTTGAACCCGAAGACCGCAATTTGTGGGCAAAACGGTAGGTCACTGGGCTTTATAACAGCAAAACAGTTTAAGGTACAGACATGATACACATATCAGACCATTCAGCAGACCTGGCCCAAAGTAGCTAATGATCATCAAGCTGTGACGTCAGCATCAGTGAATAATTCGGCTCTGAAAATCACCCCAAATCCTGATACTATTGCTCTGTTTTTTGGCCTTTATTTTATAACAAGTGTTAAAACAGTGACATGATTCGCAATCAGATAACTCAGCAGACTCTGGCCTCAACATCCAGCACAAGCACCACCCGTGACCCAGAAGGATAAGCAGCTTAGATATTGTGTAAGTTAGTGAGTGATTATACTGTAAAGTCTACACTGTGATTATCTTTTGACAGTAATTTGTTGTGACATTACCTACCTTAATAGTTGATCACCACTTTTCATGTATGAGGCATTCTGGATGTCAAGTTTATGATAACCTTATTCTCAATGTTCTACAGCTGTCTCCATGATGATGGAATCATATACAGCTCTGTTTATCATTCTGAACATACTTTTATTTACAGTTTTCAGATGATTTGAATGGTCCAAGACTGCAGAGCACTAGCATACACGCAAAAGAAACTGGTTATACGTTGAGTCCAAACTTTCAAACTGGTGCACAGTCTTCTGCAAAAGTGAGAAAAGGTTAACACATCCTCCACAAAGAAGACACTTCTGCGCATTTAATGCACAATGTTTAATATACAATTACAGTTTATTTGCTGACTAACATATTGAAGGAAAAAAACATGGCCTGTTCAAAAGTTTAGTCACATTTTGTATTTAATGCTTTGTTGTTTTTTTTATGTCAAAGCAGCACTATTTCAGATTTTCAGAAGATCACCTGTTCAATCCCCTCAGCTGACAGTGAAGCTGAATGAAGAGCCATTGAGCAAGACACCTGACCCCCAACTGCTCCCCGGGCACCATGGATAGGGCTGCCCACCTAGCATGTATGTTCACTAGTGTGCATGTATGTGGGTTTTTCACTGCACAGAATGGGTTAAATACAGAAATCTAATTCCTCTGTGAGCAAAACTCACTCGGCTGATGGTTCTGAATTAACTTTAATGTAATGTCATCATCATTCAAATGAAGATATGATAACAATGGTAGATAATTTACTCACATCATCAGAAGACACGTTCTTTACCAAGTTTTAACTGATTCATCCTCTCGGGGAAGGGGTCGGAACAGCAGCTGAAATTACAAAATTTTCTTCTGCAATTACAAATTTCTACCAGAGGGGTCTCCAAATTCCCAAATCTTCCACAGTGCAGCTCCAAACTCAGCAAATGAATAGAAACTGGGCTCTAAAAGTAAAAGCCATATTTAAGTGCTCTGTGGAAGATGTGTTAGTTTATTTTCACATAGAAAACCAACAAAACATGTAATTTGTGGACAAACTTTTGAAAACAGCGGTATATTTCATATATGAAGAGCTTGATAATTACTTCATGAGTAAAGTCAAATGAGGTTGAGCAGAAACAAGCTATGAAATGTGCAGCAGACTGGATTCTCAGGACTGAGACTGGAAACCACTGGTTAACTGTGACCCACAGCTTGACTCAAAATTACAAGTTGTGCTCGACTGTAAATCATCATAATAACATATATCTGCACACTGATGCAGAGCATGACATTAGACTAGCAGATGCCCATCCTAACAGCACAGAGACACACAGAGCACTGCATCTGGCATCAAAGCTGAAGTTCATGGTGTCATGACCCGGACACTTCATTTACTGTAAAGCTGAAAAATGAGCTCTCCACAAAGTGAGCCAGGCAAATTAATCTCACAGATTTCAACAAGTCTGTCAGATTTTCCAGCTCACAGTGGCGGTGAACCAGACAGCGAAAGCCTTTAAGGCCTCTAAAAGCTGCACTGTTAAAAAAGATGGTTCTTCAAGGGTTCTTTAGTAAAGAAAATGGATATGTATAGAAAAATAAGTGCTCGAAGAACCCTTTGCATGATTAAATGAAATACGGTTCTTCAGATTGATGGAGAACGTGTATATGGTTTTATATAGAACATTAAAAAAAAAAGATTCAATATATCACCAAAAAGTGTTCTGCTTCTGTTACGGTGTCATTGCTTGTAAACACAGAAGAGTTCTTTTGGTGCTATATATTTGTTTTATTGCAGAGGACAAGTATTAGAGTTCAAGGTCGCCTCCATAAGCTAGAAACAAGCAAAGCATCAATAAGTTCACACTCGGCGCTTAAACTCTTACTAGAGAAACTCACCAGGTGAACTGACTGCTTTCCTCATGATAGCAGAACAAAAGAAACACAGCTCTCTCTATTTGAATGATTTTAACAGGTTCTGCAGGGAAAACAAGCACAACATTCACCACAAGGCTGAAGTTGGCATTTTATTCGCCAGCTTCGTATGAGAATTTGTCCACCTTAAATGGCGCAGCAGTCCATATTCGGAACATAACTGACACAACATTTGAGGTTGAATGGAAAATTTGAATAAGAAACTGGCAAAAAAAATTCAACTTTAGCTTCATACATTTACTTACACATCATTTTGTTAAACTTTTTTCAGCTCAGTCGTTATGGTTTTTGTTGTGGTCTTAATTCAACACAGACTAGCTTATGTATGTATATGTATTTCTCTGCTTCAGAAGGTCACAGTACATGTTGGAATTCATGTTTCCCTCAATGAACCGCAGCTCTCCAGTGCCGGCAGCACTCATGCAGCTCCAGACCATGATACTACCACTACCATGCTTGACTGTAGGCAAGAGACAGTTGTCATGGTACTCCTCACCAGGGCACCACCACACATGCTGGACACCATCTAAGGCAAACAAGTTTATCTTGGTCTCGTTAGACCACAGGACATGGTTCCAGTAAACCATGTTCTTGGACTGCTTGTCTTCAGCAAACTGTTTGCTGGTTTTCTTGTGCATCAGCTTCAGAAGAGGCTTCCTTCTGGGAGTTGATGCATTGTTTGGCATATGGTCCTAGCACTGACAGGCTGACCTCCCACTTCTTCAACCTCTGCAGCAATGCTGGCAGCACTCATGTATCTATTTTTTGAAGCCAACCTCTGGATATGATCCTGAACATGTGTACTCAACTTCTTTGGTTGACCCTGTGCGAGGCCTGTTCCGAGTGGAACCTGTCCTGGAAAACCATTGTATGACCACTGTGCTATAGCTCAGTTTCAGGGTGTTAGTGATCTTCTTATAGCCTAGGCCATCTTTGTGGAGAGCAACAATTCTATTTCTCACATCCTCAGAGAGTTCTTTGCCCTGAGGTGTCATGTTGAATACCCAGTGGCCAGTATATATGTAAATCGCTGCTGTCTCATATTTCCATTTTTCAGTTTTTGACATTATTTGAAAATGTTGCTCTTTACATTGTGCATAATTTTTGTGATGAATGGACCAATAGAAATGACTACTTGAAAAGATGTTTGGTTCCACTGACTTATATTAAAAGTAAAGTGTTTTTTCTTTGTCATGTAAATCAATTTGGAAAGGTTTTGTTTTGACAACAGCGATACATATAATGGTGTTTATAGAAATTCTGAAAAACCACGTCAGTCTCGACTGCATATGTGGACATATTTCTATATTGAGCTCTATTTACACAAAGTTAGGTTAGTTCATCATTTATGTTGAACAGACTCTCCCAAAGTTTTACGCTGCTGCGCTGACGTTGAACCGCGTGCTGCACTGGGTCGGTATGCCCAACAGGTCAAAACCAGCTCTAAACAAAGTGACCGCTGGGCCCTGATTGGTGCTCTGGCTTTGCGCTTCTTTCGTTTTTATACACACAGAAACCAAAAGGAACGACAGATTTCTCAAAATGTAGGAGGAAAAAGTCAGATATTAGACTCTGAAATGTAGTGGAGTGAAAGTAAGAAGTCATCAAAATGGAAAAACTTCAGTACAGATACACAAAAAAGTACTTAAGTACAGAAACCAATTACATTTACTTCGTTACTGTCCACCACTGGTTCTCAGACTCAATTCAGCTCTCGACAGAAGTATTGCTCTCTATGCATCTGATTTGATCACACTGACTTTATTGCGTCTGCTCACCTGCTCGTGTCTTTATTATTGAAGTTCATGGTAAACAAAGTGCAGTATATTTTATTGTATAGGCCTAATCGGTGTTGTGATGGTGGGGGTGCGCATGACAAGCACTCCATCTCCACACAGCTGAATACCAATGTGAAGTTTAATGAACGAGTCTGCAGGAGCTGAGTGTCTCTGCTCGAGCTTAATGAAGTGGAGAAGCAATAAACAGGTTATTGGGAGGGCCAGCTGTATTAAAAAATAAATGCAGCCGCACATAATGGACGTACAAAAATAAATAAATAAATCAAAATTATGATGCCGCATACAAGCCAACGTCCCTCATCCTCCTCAATATTTATTTATTTCTTTTTTTTTGCAGCACCCCTGTCTTTTACTGCATCGTCCTCATTCCTCTTTACCGCAGTGTTGAAAGCCACAGTGGTAAGTGACAGCTGGGACAGTGTCAGAAATGTGTCTTTTTCCAGCAGGTTTCCACAAGCATGCCATTCCATAAACCCACCCACTGAGAGGAGAAAAAAAAAATCACTGCGGCTCTTCAGCCTCAGCCCAGCCTGGAAATAAACAAATAACTCCCACCAAGGAAAAAAAAGAGTAGGGAGCCGAGGGGTCGTAATACCAATTACATACGGGGAGGAAATTGCTTTACAGGGAGAACACAGACAGTCATCTCTAATCAGCAGCTGGGCGTACAGAGTACATTAACAACAACCACAGCTCCTTCTGCAGGAAAAGAATCAAAACTCCCCATTTAGAAGAAGAAGAAGAAGAAGAAGAATGAACTTTGTCATTGCACATTGTACTCACGCACTTGCACAACGAAACTGAAGTACAAACCCCCACTCTCGGCGCAAAGGAAGAGCAGAAAGAGAAAATAAAATAAGATAAAATAATCGACACACTATTCAAATTTACACTCAACTAAATCTAAACAAAAATGATTGCACATGACCCATCAATGTTATTTCATTTTTCAGTTTTAAATTGCACTGGCCCATTTGAAATGAACTGTTAATTTGCATAGTATGACATTGCCCCAGTGTGGAATTGCACCAAAACCCGATCAGTCACATGTTTGTATTAAACAGATCAGTCACATGTTTGTGTTTAACAGATCTATGGTCCTGTTGTAAAATCTCTTTTAGGCTGTTTGTCCTTGTTTTCATTTGTCTGTAACGTCTGCCAGATGGCATCAGTTCAAACATTCGGTACCCTGGGTGTGTGCTGTCTTTTTTAATCCTGTCGGCCCTTCTGAGACAGCGGCTGCTGTAGAGTTCCTTAAGGGATGGTAGGGGATGTCCAGTGACTTTCTGGGCAGTGTTGATGACCCTTTGTAAGTCCTTTTTGTGTGCCGTGGTGCAACTGGAGAACCACACAGAGATACAATAAGTCAGCACACTCTCCACGGAGCAGTGGTAGGTCCTTAGGAAGCGGAGACGTTGCTGTGCCCTTTTCACAACCGCTGAGGTGTTGGAACTCCATTGGGGGTCTGCGTCCATATGCACCCCAGGAACTTGAAACTGGATACCCTCTCCACACACTCCCCATGTATCCACATTGTCTGCAAATCAGACTTCCTCCTCCTTAGATGGCTGGAGTAAATGTTAACAGCCTCCACCACCGAGGTGCATATTAAAGAGCCCTTAGTGTGAAAAACCTGACGTTTAGCAACAAGGGGTGCAACAAATGACTAATTTGAGGGTTGAATAATCGATTAATGAAACGAATAATCGATTATTTGGATTACGAATCACTACATTACCAAACAAATTTTATGTAGCTATTAGCTTTTAAATTTAGTTTGAGGATGTTTTATGCATTTGCTAACTAACAGTGAAGATGATAAAGATGAATAACAGTAATTCAGGCCAGTAATTCACAACTTTCCTGCTGATCCAAAAGATAAAAAATAAAATTCCAATGTAATTTTCCTGTCAAAAGTCATAACCAAGGATGTGCAAAGTAGCAGCAATAAAATAACAAAACTAAATCATTTCCCTTTAATCAAACAAATAATCTGTCTACATTTAAAGATGCATAATGACGTCACCAACTAATCGACTGCTAAATTAGTTGCCAACTAATTTGGTCGTGGATTTTAGTCGACTAAGCCAATTAATCGTTGCACCCCTATTCACAACTAACCCATGCACTGCCCAGTCAGTACAGTCCATATATGGAACCTGGGCTGCCTCAAGCACTGCTGGTCCAGTTCTGCACTACCATCATCACATCCTCCATCTCATCTAGTTGGGCTCTACATCTTTGCGCACGAAGTGTGACGGTGCAATGTGCAGAGAAAACCATCGGCTGTCAGCTCTCCATCCTCTGTGCTGAGGAGGACAGGGAAAATCATGGCTGACCCCTCACACCCCAGTCACTCTCTCTTCCAGTGATTTCCATCTCAGTGGAGCCCAAGACCCAATCCCATTTCTTATTTTAACCCCTACCCCTTGATTTCAAATGTCACCTTGCCCCTGGGAACTGAGGTACAAGGGGTAGTGGTTGAAATCTTACCTTTGAAATGGGACCCTCAAATGAAGAAGAGCATTACTTCATTAACAGTGACAGCAGAGGAGGGTAAAGTTCAGCTCCTCACTGCTGGGCTTCAGTTATAGATATGGATAGCTAACTAGCTGCAGAGACATCAGCATTCTATTAACAATTTTTTATGCAGGAACTCATCTTATGAAGGAAACGACCTAATACATTGAAACAACATTAAACTGAGATAATCCAATGATTATCGTAATTTTTAACAGGAAAAATTCTCACATTCTTGGGTGTCTTTGGTCGCTTTCTCATGACACTCTGTTTGGAGTGTTCCTCTCAAAAACCTCGCTTGGAGGCTTGGAGGGCCATATAGCCGTAATCATTCGCCCTACTCCTCTATCTCAACAAGAATCGGGACACCCTACCCACTAGGCATGAACACACAAAACAGAGGGGTAGGGCTAAGTGATGTGGACAAGATGTGAAATGGGATTGGACCCAAGAGTGAGAGCCCTAAAGGCTCAGACCAACTGCCATCTTTCCTCAGGACATTGTCCTCCTAAAAACCGCCACTGGTTCCACTCACTCCCATAATCCTCTTGACACTCATGTCACAGACTCAGGCAATCATGGATTGTTACCCAGCTCCACATCACCAGATTACTGAACAGTCTGCACCTGAAGTTCATTCCCCACCTACTACATACAATATATTTCCAAAAGTACTTACACATATGAACTTGAGTGACATCCCATTCTTAATCCATACGGTTTAATATGATGTCGGCCCACCCTTTGCAGCTATAACACCTACAACTTTTCTGGGAAGGTGTAGGAGTGTGTTTATGGGAATTTTTGACCGTTCTTCCAGAAGCGCATTTGTGAGGTCAGACACTAATGTTGGATGAGAAGGTCTGGCTCACAGTCTCCACTCTAATTCATCCCAAAGGTTGAGGCCAGGACTCTGTGCAGGCCAGTCAAGTTCTTCCACACCAAACTCGCTCATCCACGTCTTTATGGACCTGCTTTGTGCACTGGTGTGCAGTCATGTTGGAACAGGAAGGGGCCAAACTCCCCAAACTGTTCCCACAAAGTTGGGAGCATGAAATTGTCCAAAATCTCTTGGTGCTAAAGCATTAAGAGTTCCTTCCACTGGAACTAAGGGGCCGAGCCCAACTCCTGAAAAACAACCCCACACCATGATCCCCCCTCCACCAAACTTTACACTTGGCACAATGCAGTCAGACAAGTACCGTCTCCTGGCAACCACCAAACCCAGACTCGCCCACCAGATTACCAGATGGAGAAGCGTGATTCATCACTCCAGAGAACACGTCTCCACTGCTCTAGAGTCCAGTGGCGGCGCTTTACACCACTGCATTCCACACTTTGCATTGCTCTTGGTGATGTAAGACTTGGATGCAGCTGCTCGGCCATGGAAACCCATTCCATGAAGCTCTCTACGCTGTTCTTGAGCTGATCTGACGGCCACATGAAGTTTGGAGGTCTGTAGTGATTGACTCTGCAGAAAGTTGGTGACCTCTGCGCACTATGCCCCTCAGCATCCACTGACCCCACTCTGATATTGGGGGTTTTTAAATTTTTTACATGCTTGTTAAAACTTTGTCTTTTCTGGAATTCTGTGAAGCTGCTTTGTGACAACATCTGTTATAAAAAGCGCTACAAATAAATTTGATTTGATTTGACATTTTACCTGGCCGACCACTTTGTGGTTGAGTTGCTGTCGTTCCCAATCGCTTCCACTTTGTTATAATCCCACTGACAGTGGACTGTGGAATATTTAGTAGTGAGGAAATTTCACGACTGGACTTGCTGCACAGGTGGCGTCCGATCACGGCACCACGCTGGAATTCACTGAGCTCCTGAGAGCGACCCATTCTTTCACTAATGTCTGTAGAAGCAGTCTGCAGGCCTAGGGGCTCGGCTTTATACACCTGTGGCCATGGAAGTGACTGGAACACCTGAATTCAATGATTTGGGGAGTGAATACTTTTGGCTATATAGTGTAAACCTGTCTGTTTGTAACACTCCTTGTGAATTGCAAGTCCTGTATGTTGCATACCATGCGTTAAGTTCCTGTTTGCATTAATTGTTAATGACCATTTTCCTCGTTATTGTTTTTCACTTTTGGACATCCGTTTTATACTGTTATCTTAGCCTGATATCTACTTTGGCTTTGACCTTCACATGTTTTTTGGATTCATTCATTGGTTTATTGCATGTTTGTCTTTTAGCTGCGCATGGTTGTGATGTGACGTTGGCGTTGGCTGATTTTCTGGACTTGCTGGTTGATGTTAGTTGATTTTCTGGACTTTTTTATTAATGTTGACTGATCTTCTGGACTTGTTGGATAGCATTGGTTGTTTTTTTTTTGGACTCGATTAACATTGGCTGATCTGGACTTGTTGCTTGGCATTGGCTGATTTTCTGGACTTGTTTGTTGCGGTTGGCTGATTTTCTGGGCTTGGTGGTTGGAGTTGGCTGATTTTCTGGACTTGTTGCTTGGCGTTGGCTGATTTTCTGGACTTGTTGCTTGCCGTTGGCTGATTTTCTGGACTTGTTGCTTGCCGTTGGCTGATTTTCTGGACTTGTTGCTTGCCGTTGGCTGATTTTCTGGACTTGTTGCTTGCCATTGGCTGATTTTCTGGACTTGTTGCTTGGCGTTGGCTGATTTTCTTCACTTGTTGCTTGCCATTGGTTGATTTTCTGGACTTGTTGCTTGCCATTGGCTGATTTTCTTCACTTGTTGCTTGGCGTTGGCTGATTTTCTTCACTTGTTGCTTGCCGTTGGCTGATTTTCTGGACTTGTTGCTTGCCATTGGCTGATTTTCTGGACTTGTTGCTTGCCGTTGGCTGATTTTCTGGACTTGTTGCTTGGCGTTGGCTGATTTTCTGGACTTGTTGCTTGCCGTTGGCTGATTTTCTGGACATGTTGCTTGGTGTTGGCTGATTTTCTGGACTTGTTGCTTGGCGTTGGCTGATTTTCTGGACATGTTGCTTGGTGTTGGCTGATTTTCTGGACTTGTTGCTTGGCGTTGGCTGATTTTCTGGACATGTTGCTTGGTGTTGGCTGATTTTCTGGACTTGTTGCTTGGCGTTGGCTGATTTTCTGGACTTGTTGCTTGGCGTTGGCTGATTTTCTGGACTTGTTGCTTGGCGTTGGCTGATTTTCTTGACTTGTTGCTTGCCATTGGCTGATTTTCTGGACTTGTTGCTTGGCGTTGGCTGATTTTCTGGACTTGTTGCTTGCCATTGGTTGATTTTCTGGTCTTGTTGCTTGGCATTAGCATTGTTAATTTCCGAATTTGTCACTTTTTTCACACTTTACATGCATGTTTGCATGTCTGTACTACAGACAATTGGAACTTGATTTAGTCTCATGTGTAGTCTATGGCCTCACTGTACGTATATAGGAGAGGTTGGCAGGAGCAGATAGGAAAAGTCTTCTGATAATCAGGTAAAGAGATCAGTCTGTTCACTTGCTGCTATTCCACTAACTCACTTTAGCCAACTCAGGCTGAGGTTTCTTTTTTAACCAATACATTTTGGTCCACCTTTTTGAAGTCAGAGAAATGTGATTACAGAGAAGTTTGCTTTGAAACTTTGTGTTGTGCAAACTATTAATCACCTTTGGCCCCACTTCCAGCAGCTGGGGGCTTTGTTTTGGCCTGTTATTTTGTGCCTTTAACATATCCTGGAATGGTCATACTGTTTTCTCTCTCATACCCTTTGACTCCTACGTACTGCGTGAAGCGAATTGGCTTTGTCAGCTCCGTAGCGCTGCCCTCTGTCGCTGTGTGATGCTGCTGTGTCTAGAAGCTTCAAAAGCTTTTCTGAATGACAAATCATTGGCAAATGAAAGGTTCATGAGGAGGCTGTATGCAGAATACAGTGTCTGAAATGTGGGTATTAGAGTGAGAAGAAAAGATGGAGACTGAAAGAGAGAAAGTGAATGAGGGACAGAAAAGGAGAGATACTGAAAGAGAGAAGGAAAGTGAGTGATGGAGATGGAGAAAGAGAGTGAGAGAGAGAAAGAGACGGAGAGGGCAGATACTAGAGAGAGAAAAAAGAGACACTGAAAGAGAAAAGAAGACCTAGTGAGAAAGGGACAATGACAGAGAGAATGAGAAAGATCAAAGGACAGCGAGAGAAGGAGAGAGACTGAAAAAGAGAAAATGGAGAATCGGAGAGAGAGAGAGCGAGAGAGAGAGAGAAAGGCATGAGAAAAAAAGATAAAAGGAGAGGAGAGATAGATTGAATGAGGGACAGAGAGGCTGAAGGAGTGTGAGAGAAGAGTGAGAAAGACAGAAAAAAGGAGAAACTACAAGAGACAGAGACTCATTCTCAAGAGAGGGAAGAAAAAGGACAGAAAAGGAGCGAAAGAGAGCGTAAGGGAGGGACAGAGAGAAGGAGGAGAGAGATGTATTCAGAACATGTTCTGAATAGTTCTCTCTCATAATGAGCAGATGAACATGTGTCGTGCTGAATAAATCATCAGTGTGTGTGTGTGTGTGTGTGTGTGTGTGTGTGTGTGTGCGCGTGCGCGGGAATGTGCGCATGAGTGTGTGTGCGCTGTGTTGCTGGGGGCTACGGAAAGAGTAGCAGCGGGAGAAATGGCCGATGACATCACCACACTCCATGGAGTCATTCCTGTCACATTCCTGGGACAGTGCTGACATCAGCACCCAGAGCCCCTCAGCCCAGCACACTGACTACTGACCTTAAAGGGGAAATTTCTGCCGAACCAAATGGTTACGATTAAATGTTTAAGTCATTCAGAGCGGCGTGGTGTGAAACGCTCTGCTCTAGAGAAACGTAGACCCAGAGCTGTTCACAGTGGTGGTGATAGGAACCAGACGTCTGAAGAGTTTAATGCTGCTCAAAGCTTCTTCATAGGTAGTTCTTACATGAAATGTTTATGCATTTCATTAGACCAACCCACTCCAACCCCCCCAAACATAACAACTAAACCCACACTGTGACACTGTGAAGGATTTTGCACGCCATCAGACACCTACCAGCCTCTGTGTGTGGAGTCTTGGAGCCAGCGCCAGCCAGTAACAGGTTGCTACATACATACATATATATATATATATATAGGTTTGGGGTTTTGGACAGTAAATGAAATGTTTATATTAGTGTTGTAGACATTGTAATGTCTGGTTCCTATCACCACCACTGTAAAAGCATCGGAGTCTGTAAGTTTCCCTACAAAGAACCATCAAATTGCTGCATCTCCACTTTAAACGGCTCACATTCTACATTTGTCATGAACATTCATGCTACTTCATTTTCCCCCGAGTTCACTTGTAATTGTGCGGTTTATGAATCAAAAGATAATTCATATATACATGGATATTTTTCACCTTCTCTGCATCCCTTAGAGTTCCTTAAGGTGGAGAAGGACAGTGAGTGAACTGAGATGGCATGAGCTAGAGTCATGCTTATCTGTAATATTGGGCTGCCAAGTCAAGTATATAACGGCAGATCTAACTCTTTAAAGGTGCCGTAGAGCGTAAAGCTGTATTTACACCAGTGTAGTTGAAGAAGGAAAATGGTGGGCTATGCAAAGAAATACAAGATTACCATTCCAGGCTGTGATGTCGACTCTTCCCACGAAAAAGGAACTGTCATCGGCCGTGGTTCATGCTCCTCTTTATACGAAGCTGAAATGGGCTTCCTATCCAAGCTCGGCGAACAGGAGGCCAACTTCAGCTCCCGGGATCCCGGACAACTTTAACTCAAAATTGTTTGCTCTGCACATTTCACTCTGGACAGTTTCTCAAACCTCTGGACAGTATCAAGCGGGCTTCGCTCAGTGTTTGACGATGAAGGGACGGAGGCACAGTTCCAACTTTACTAGCATCACAACCCCAACAGCAACCTGTCAGCAGCCCTGCTGTGTGATTTTATCCACTTTCTGACGGTTGAAGCGGATCATCTTAAACGGAAAGCTTCATAGTGAGCTAACAGCTTTAATTTACTTTGTGTTGCTGTTGAGATCAAAGGCAAGTTATAGCGCTAATATAATTATAAAGCTAATATAGGTTACTAGCAAGCTCCAAGTAACTAGCATAGCTAGATAAACAGTATAAGCAGCTTATTTACATTCATTTTATTTTCCTGTCTGTTTATTTCGACATGCTTCTTCACTGTGAGCCATCGTGTTGCCTCGCTGTAAACCAGCATATCGGAGCCCATCAAATTATTCCTGAGCCCCCCACAGCAGGGAAAACAGCTGGGCCTCTTTTCCACCACAGGGCCGAACAGCACGGAGGCACTGTTCCAGCGGCATTTCTACACGGACACGGTTTGACACGGAAGGCTTAAAAACCGGGCTCAGCTTTTTCAGCAAGGTACCACCCGTTTAGAGGATAAAGAGGATAAGAGCACGGCAAGAGAGACTGGAGCTGAAGTGACAGACGGAATCAAATATATTTTCGGTGGGTGGCGTGTATGTGGCAATTAGCCCATTAGCAGTTAGCCACTCGCTTATTTTTCTTGGGTATTTTCTGGTTTGATACAACAGATGGAAACAAAAACTAACCAGTCTCACGAGTCCAGACTCAGTACAGCCCTGAGAACCGTTGAGCCCGGCAGTGGAAAGGCGGCCCTTGTTTTCAGGTCACATAGCTTGAATGAATGCTTTCTATGGCACCTTTCAATGAGTACACAATAAACACCCACAACAGTTTCAGTAGAAGGAAAACAGCTGAACATTCGAGATCAGCCTTCACAGTCAGAGGTGAGCGTAAACTAAGTGACCACAAGTAAGTTCGTATCAGTTGTACAGCACAGTCAGAGATATGCCGTGACAGTTCTATTGACCGTTCCAAATGCAATGCCTACTAAGGTTTCTTGTGGTTAAGGTGCTGAGACTTTTGAGACTGGTGACTGACTCTATATGAATCTATTCATACATGTTTTAAATGTTTTTATTTTGGGTTTCTGTAGCCACCCCTGCAGCTGTAGTTGCTGAACGTCTGTAACGGCATGGCCTCAGCGGCTGTGGCTGCAGCGTGGACTGCGGCCCTCTCCGTCAGCGCTGAGGGCCACGAGCCTCAGATTAGAGCGGCACCCGCACTGCACACTAATAAGGGCCTTAACAAAATCTGGGCTCCGACCCAAACAAACACACAAACGAAAACAACACTGAGCTCTGAAGTTAAATGGAGAAGTGTGGAATTAATGCCAGTTCTGAAGTGTTACCAGCCAAATGGAAATGTAATGACTATGTAATGAAACCAGGGTTCAGTTTTCTTTTATGTATAAGGCAGGGGTTCCAAATGCTGGTCTCCAGAGTGCCCCTCATAAAAGTCTGCATTTTAGAGTTCAGCTTTTAACACACCCAGCGAGCTGAGTTATTACTTTAGTATTAATAGTTGTTTGATGAATTACATTAATATTTGATTTGCATTCTGTAAAAATGCACTTTTAAAAGAATTTTCTCGGCTTGGTTCAATAGCGAGTTTTCCCTCCGCCAATGTTTCTGCGCATTTTGAAAATGCATTAAAACAAAATACTAAATGGAACAGCCCAGAATTCAAACACCCAAATATCACACAAAGAGTTTTTGTGCTGGGATAAGGTGGAAAAATTAGAATATTGCTAGATTTAAAATGCGAAAAATGGTGATTGAAAAAGGTTTTAAATAAACAACGACGTATCAAATCAAATGAGTGAGAAATGAGCCCTACAGACAGTCCAATCACGACGCACAGCTTTTTGAAGTTTGCGTTCGACATTCCGAAAAGTGTCTGGTGTGTTTGCATTCCCAGATGCAAGGTTGTCGGGGTGGCACTCAGATTTCAGCCTTCATTAGGTGGGCCAATGCTTGTCCTGCGTGCCGTCTCTGAGCCGCAAACATAAAAAGGTGGCAAATGGCTGTAAAGACTCTGCTTTAAGCACAAGCTGAGTTAAATCTCTTAATCTTGCTCATTTCACTGCAGCCCCAAATCCTGGTAGCCAACGTCATCTAAAGTTCCTTCTGTATGAGATGGAAGCCTGACTTTGCATTTTTTGTAAATGTTTGAAAGGAAACGCAGCAGATGAGTTTTGAGGGAGAAATTACACACATCAAATTACATTTGAGGGGAATCCTCAGGGCCGTCTAGGCCTTCGAAAAGGGCCTCATAATTTCTATGAAAAAATACATGCGTAATTTTTAGTTCATTTGTATTTAAAAGAATCATCATGCATGTTGTATTTAAACTCTGAAAGTATCCTAGTAATACCTCTATTTCATTTTTAAATTCTTGAACTGCCCAAAAGAAAATTGTCCAATCAGGACTTTTTCTCTGCGGAATCTAAGTAGGGACAGCCAAGCTAGCTCTCCCATTGGGTAGGTCTTCAGGAGCTGAACTGAAGGCCTTACAGGTCAGATTTACTACCAACGTAATGAAGAACTGATAGTGGAATCCACCAGTCACGTTTTGATTTACAGTTGATCTACAAAAAAACGTCACTCCAGTCCTTCTGGAAGTTCTAGATGCATCACTGTGAATAGAAGCAATTGTGTTTCCAGGTTTCAGCAGCAGCTCTTTTACATGACTCTGTACTGAAGGTGTCACCATAAAACTTCTACATAAAAGGTAAAACACATGTCAGTGTCTGTTAGCGTCTTCTAATAATCATATGGAACATCTTTTACAAGCTTCAAATGCCCATATGTAATCTGGAAAAGCTCATATGTGCTAAGCTTAGTGCTAACATACTATTAGGAATCCCATAGGGGCGCTAGCAGAGATTAGTATTATTATGGAAGTGTTTTTGACCAAATTTTGACATTTATGGCTTGAACCGAGGGCCTAGCTCTAATAGTGACAATCTGCCTCTGAGAATTATAACATCCTTTTGTTGTTGCTGGGCATAACTGTGTCTTTTAAAGAACCCATATCCTACAGGTTTCCTTTCATTTAGATTTTTCCCTGAGCTCCATTTATACACTTTGTGTGGTTTTATATACCAAAACAGTCATAGTTCACTTACACATGATCTCCCAACCTTTCTTTATCCCTTAGAATTACCATTAGAACTATGTTACTGTGCTTTTTCACTGATATATGTAAATGAGCTCAGTTCTAATTGGCTAGCCTGTTTTGCATCTCATTCACGAAGCAGCAATAACACTCCTTATAACTTCAGCGTGAATAGCCAGGCCTAAACTGTTGTACGCTGGACAGGTGGATGTATGTAAATGTGTGACATCACAGAAACAATGAATTCAAGACAGGTTTCTACACAGCTTAGTTTCCATATATGAATTATATTGACTGGCCAGTAAATTATATGTTTTGAAACGACATTCAACAGTTTCATTTCGCTGACCCAGGTGGTCACCCAGGCCAGTACGGTCATTGGAGACAAACCACTGTCACTCAATAACCAAAAAGGCAACCCAGGTCTGCAAAGACCCCACCCACCCCGCTCATTCATTATTCCAGCTGCTGTCATCGGGCAGGAGGTGTAAGGTCCCACCAGCTGGGAAAAATGGGTGACCATTCTGAATAAGGACATAAAAAATAATCCATCTACATAGTTCATATGCATTGTTGCTGTGTTAAGGGTTTTAAGTATTTGTTGATGTATTTGTGTGTCAAATTGGCAAAAACAAATTTCCATTTTGTAAAAATTTAATGGACAATTAAAGATGTCTTATCTTATTTTTGGAAAGTCAGTGAACTGATTCAGTACGTGGGACCTTTAAGGGTTAATGGTGTTAACAGATAGAAGAGGGAAGGGCCGTATTAGTAAGAACAGATGTAAACTCAGTGCTCAGCATACAACAAGGCCCTGAAAGGATTCTGGAGGATTAGGAAGTGTAATATTGTGGATATTCTCAAGCAGAGGGGCTTTAAAGTAAGACTCTTTT
The DNA here is from genome assembly GCF_015220715.1 of Pygocentrus nattereri. NCBI lineage: Eukaryota > Metazoa > Chordata > Actinopteri > Characiformes > Serrasalmidae > Pygocentrus > Pygocentrus nattereri. The sequence goes on from NC_051221.1 coordinate 7,895,173, forward strand.
CCCCCCTGAATTTACTACATGCAAATGGAATGTCAAGTGCAGGGTACCCAACTGAACAAGTGGGATGTTGTGTAACCCTCAGGAGAGAGCCTTACTTTCAAACTGCAAGCACCCCGTCGTTTGTGGCTCCAGCAGTCCAAGCAAGAGGAGTGCAGTCGGTCTATTTCAGAGGTTTCCAGTCCACAGAGACCTTTAGCCAGTCCACACTTTGGTCTTTTCCAGCCAATAGCACACGTGAATGCAATACTACATGGCCAATCCAGGTGTTAAATAGAAGATCACCTAAGCCCAGGTGTGTGTCTGGAACAGAACTAAAACGTCTTCTTTATATGGCCAGAAATATGTGGACAACCCCCTAAATATTGGGTTCAACTTTTTTAACACTCGTTGCGAACAGGTGTATAAAATCAATCACATAGTCACGTAATCTCCATAGAGAAACACTGGCAGGAGAATGGGTCGCATTGAAGAGCTCAGTGACTTTAAACATGGCACATGGCAGTGATGGGACGCTACCTTTGCCACAAGACAGTTTGCTAGGTCTTCCCCGGCCAACTGTAAGTGCAATTATAGTGAAATGGAAGCAGTGTGGGAGGGGTTATAAGTAGGGCAACGAGGTGTGGAAGTATATGGTTTGCTTACTGTGTTGGTAATTATTTTCTGTCTATAGCTGTGGATGAAATAAATGCTGTATTTTTCTATTTTTTAATCGTGCAACAAATGTCACAGAGGATGACTGTTAAAGTTGATGACTAGGCATGAGAAGACCTACTTCTCAGTCGCATTGTTTCACCTTTACAATTTATATATACAACTTCATCTGGTCGAAATGAAAGTATGCCCTTATTTTTAAATAAACCTTTAGTGCTATTATAGTCATTCATAATGTATTTATTTATAACTTTATTATTTTTACATGAGTATTTTTAAATCTCTCTTTAGTCCTTAAATTGACTGTTTTGTTTGTTCGTAAGTGGTTTTAATCATATTGAACTGGTAGAAAGTGCTTTGTCACTATAGATTTTTCCAAAACAATGCATGCCTTGGGGGGTTCCACAGGGCTACATTCTTGGACCCCTTTTGTTTTCTTTATATATGTTGCTATTGATTAAATTATCAGTAAATATGGCATCAATTTCTATACCTATGCAGACGACAACTTGCTTTACATACCTGTTGATTCAAACAGAACTCTTGTACCAAATGCTCAGACAGATTGCATGGCGAATGTTCTTGAGTGGACGAATAAAAATTTTCGATAGAACAGAATTTTTTCTTACTGGGACCAATACTAATTGAGAAATTAGGCGGTACATATGTCTTCTTTCACGAGAGAAACACTGCTCATGTTAGACCGTATCTTAGTCTGGGTGATATTCAGAAGTTGACGCATGCTTTTGTTTCCTCATGACTAGACTGCTGTAACTTGCTGTTAACTGGTTTGCTAAAAAAAGATGATTGATAAGGTCGTCTAGAACACTGTGGCCAGGGCGCTAACAGCAACACGCAAGAGAACACACCAGTTCTGGCTTCATTAAGCAGGTTTAAAGTGTCTTGTAGGACTGATTTTAACATACTGCTACTGGATTTAAAGCATGACATGGATTAGTACCATCATACATAATACACGGCCTGACTCTGTAAAGCATTTTTAAAGGTCAAATAACGTAGCTTTGCTTAATATACCAAAAATGAACAGGAAAAGAAATGATGAGGCAGCCTTTTGTTTTCATCTACCAAAATGGAAACATGAAGAGAGATTAGACATGTAATATCGGCACAGTAACAACTTTACAAACTTAGTTTTTCATGAATTGGATGTTTTTACACACTTTCACCCCTGCAGTTATTGTATTTACATTGTAATGAGTGATTCTGATTCTTTATGTAATTTAAATTTTTATTATTATTGCTTTTATTATTATCATTACAAATGTTTGTTATGTTCTATTACCACTAAACCTGCTTTATTATATTGTTGCTTGTTTAATTGTTCTCATTTTTTCCTGCCTTTATGTTCATGTGATCTTATTTAAATGTACCCCCTTTGTTTTTTTGTCTCTGTTGGTCTTTTAACCCACCGTGAAGCACATTGAACTGCTTTTATGTATGAAAGGTGCCACATAAATAAAGCTTATTATTAATAATGTTGTTGATACTGTGCTTTTAAGACTAATATACATAAATTAAGTTTATTCTGATCAGTTCAACCCAAAATCAGTCCAGGCTGAAACACTTATAACTTCAGCGTGAGTGGGCAGGGCTAAACTATTAAAGGCAGCATATGCTGTTAAATATACATGTGTTGTTTTATCTGAACAGGGTGTTTCTGCAGCTAGGTTTTAATTTATGGGCCACGTGCTACATTTTGAATCTTTAACAGTGTTTTCATACTACAGAAAGCAGTTTAGGGCCCTCAAATGTTCAGGAGTGGCCCTGGAAGTTACTGTCTTATTGTTATTCTGTTACTGTGGTTCAAAAAGAAGAGTGGGCATCATTTTTGTAGTATTTGAGTCCAGTTTTGAGAAACTGGCCTGCCTGCAGTCCAGAACTCTTGCTCATTTAATTGGTGTGGCACAGAATTTCACGTTTTTGCTGGTAAAAGTGTATCAGACACAATTTTGGTCCAGCTTGTAGATGTAAAGCCAGAGACAGCAGAGACAGTAGCTCATCTACTGCTGCACAGTACTGTGCTGGTCATCCTCCAGTCCTTCAGAGTGAATGACTGTCAAACTTGACAACCAGGCATGAGAAGACCATCTCCATATCTCAGTCACACTGTTTTAGCTTTACAATTTATGTATACAATTCCATCTGGTTGAAACGAAAGAATCCCCTATTCTTTATTCAATTAAGACTGTATTTATTTGTTCTTAATCAGTTTTATTTATATTTAACTGGTAGAAAGTGCTTTGTCCCTATAGAGTTTTCCAAAAAATGACATGCCTTATGGGGTTCCACAGGGCTACATTCTTGGACCCCTTCTGTTTTCTTCATATATAGGGCCACTTAATTAAATCATCAATAAATATGGTGTCAATTTCCATATATAAATCAGTCTTAAACAGTAGTAAAAACAGTTTAATTCTACTAGATGAAGAGAGGTTGAAAAAAGTGGTCTTGACTACAAGACCAATGGGAATAATATGTAAAAACTTTCTTTTTGGAGCCAGTGTCAAAGAATTCCAACTCTAAAGCATACCTTGAAAGTTCTTTGGGTGACATTTTTACAAATCAAACTTTGTCCCCGAAGAATGTCTGCACTCTGCATTGATTTCATGCCGTAATAGATGCTGATCAGTACAGATCTAGCTTGTTTTTACCCAGCAGACCACAAGCCTTAACATAGCAAACATACAGAATAGTATAGTGGAGTCACCAAGTGTAATTTTCCTTCTTCTTTGAGGACAAAATAAAAATAAAGGCAGTACATTTGTTGCAAGAAATGACGGACATAGAAATGTCAACTTTTCAACTCTCTGCCCTGGAGCTGCATTAGGGCCTTCGTTACCAAGTGATGGAGGAAAAGCTGTTAGTGTGAAACCGACGTTAAACGCTTTTTAAACAGCATTCTTCTGCGTTGTTATGAGCAATTTCAGCCGTGACATTTAATGTAAGCTGCCCTGCCTTCTCTGGTGTCTGTAGGATGAATGTAATATTTGACATAATTTCTCATGCACAGATAAGACTCTCAGTCAATGACTTATCAGCTGCAGCCCACTCTCCACTAGCTCGCCTCAGGCATCCGCCCCTATTAGGTTCATCTGCTGCACAACCCCATTCTGTGAAGAGAGTCGCTGGGGAGCTGTTCTATTTTATTCCACGTCCACGGGGGAGATGGACTGAGAAGTAGGTGAGGGAGACTGTAGGGGCTTTCAGCGCAGTGATGAAACCTAAAGCAAACCCACCCGTACGTGAGTCATTATTGTGGAGGAATTTTTTTTAAACTGTCTTTCACTTCTCCCGCTGCCATTTTTACACTCCCCCTGCTGCGCTCTGATGTCTCCCCTGCCTCGACTCTCCGCACCGCTTTAGATTAAAATCCATCAGCGCGTACAGCCTCTGCGTTTGATTACCTTCTGAATACATTCACAGACAGAACATGCCCTGTACTAGTTTTATTTTCTCCCAGACCTAAATGTGAATGTTTTATCCAACTACTACCGCTAGTACTATTATGGATAAACAGGGCCATAGCCAAAGGTGGGGCCCTGGGTGGGTGTGTTGGGGGTGGATTTGGGGGTTTAAACCTACCCCTACAAAATCCAATGACCCCAAAACTAACCATCCAAAAAGTTCTTCATATGCTATGACTTTAATATAAAGACATGGTCACTGCTACACTATATTGCCAAAAGTATTCAGTCACCCATCCAAATCACTTCCATGGCCACAGGTGTATAAAGCCGAGCCCCTAGGCCTGCAGACTGCTTCTACAGACATTAGTGAAAGAATGGGTCGCTCTCAGGAGCTCAGTGAATTCCAGCGTGGTACCGTGATCGGACGCCACCTGTGCAGCAAGTCCAGTCGTGAAATTTCCTCACTACTAAATATTCCACAGTCAACTGTCAGTGGGATTATAACAAAGTGGAACGACAGCAGCTCAGCCACGAAGTGGTCGGCCACGTAAAATGACAGAGTGAGTAGTAACTGAGAAACAAGACAGAGAGAAGTAAGTTTGTATTTTAGAGCTCCATCATTTAGTTTCACTGTAATTACAGCGTGTATCTGTGTCTGTATTTCACACAGAGTCTGAACGTTTAAAGACATAATAGATAAAAATCAAAGCAGAAACAAGTGAATTAGTATTTTATAGCACTAATACCACATCATTTTAGCAGAACTGCTGTATTGTGTTTGGGGTAATCCCAATATCATCCATCCATCCATCCATCCATTTTCCAAGCCGCTTCTCCGTCAGGGTCGCGGGGGGGTGCTGGAGCCTATCCCAGCAGTCTTCGGGCGGAAGGCAGGATACACCCTGGACAGGTCGCCAGTCCATCGCAGGGCAGACAGACAGACACTCACACACTCACACCCAGGGGCAATGTAGCATGTCCAATTGGCCTGACTGCATGTCTTTGGACCGTGGGAGGAAACCGGAGGACCCGGAGGAAACCCACGCAGACACGGGGAGAACATGCAAACTCCACACAGAGAGGACCCCGGTCACCCGTCTGGGGAATCGAACCCTCCTTGCTGTGAGGCGACAGTCTTAAATCTTAAAATGAGTCAAATGATTGGGGTGTTAAGCTGATTAATCTTATATCATGCTATATTAACAGCTGGATGCTGAATAATAATGTAATATTAAACATAAAAAAATAGAAAATGTTTTTATATCAACTGAAAAATGAAACATTTTATCTGCATTTAACTTTGTTCATATTTTCTATTTTAGTACCAACTAGTCACTTATAATTTATTAACAACCAGAAAATTATGAGGACATTTTAGGTTAAAGCAACCTGTTATTATTTATCTATTTATCTATTATTTTATCATTTTATTACCAATGACGTACCGCTACAATTCCTACCTTGATAAGTTAATAATTTGATAACAACTAAAACAATAGAATGTCATTTTTAGGTTACTAATACTCGTCACCACATCATTACTCACTTATTACCAATTTATAAAGTGCTACCAACGTATTATTAGATTATTGGAAACCCACACAGGCACGAGGACCACACGCAAACTCTACACAGAAAGGACTTTGGTTACCCGGCTGGGGAATCGAACCCAGGCTACAGCGCTACCCACTGCTTCACCTTGCCCAACTGCCCTGATTAGATAAACAGCACTTAAAGCTTTTCATCAAAATCAAGCTGCTTCAGATCTGAAAACATCCACAGATGTTTCTGTCCATCCTTCCAATGTGACTAAGACTACCAAAGACTACTCAGTGCTATGGGTCTGAAAGGATGGTTAGCTGTCGAGAAGAACCTCACTGAGAAAAGGAGACGGACACATCAAACAAACCTGAACAATGGACTGACCACCCCGGAGTCCAGACCTCAACAACCCTGAATGTGTTTGGATGACTTGGCTCAAGCGAAGCAGCCTGAACTACTATGTCTACTGCTACTAATTCCAATAAGATCTGATCTGATTTGAGTTGAATCAGCTGTGTGTGTTGACTGATAACAGTGATGTGTGTAATAAGAGTACAGTAACTGATGAATCAGTGCTGGGAGAGCAGCACACTGAGCAGTGCTGTGGCCTCCAGGACAGATAGTGAAGATTACTGCACTAGACAATAAGGATATGAGCTAATTTGCAGTGAGACGGAGCTGGAAGGAGTTAATGAGTCAGTCAGAGCCAGTCTCATGACTTTGGCATTAGTGCTCAGGTCATATTTTCCACCATCTTATCTTGACAGGCACGCGGTGCACTGGAGGCTGGGAGAGATAGGCAAGTGTGTGTCTATAACAGGTGAAAGACAGCCTGTATCATGCAATGTGAGCAGACACACACACAGAGGCGTAGAGAAGGGCAAACAGAGTGAGATCATGCACAGTTGCAAGATCATGCAGTCTTCTTTTCTAACGCTAATGCGTGAGATGATTCATCATCCCATCGATGCTGCTGTAACCGGAGAGGTTAAAGGGCCGCTTCAGCTCTGTGTCTGCAAGGTCAAAGACAAGCAGCTCTCTGTTTTTCTTTTGTGCCGACGCTGCTTTAACTTGCTGCACTGGGCTTGTTGTTTATAATACTGTTCAAAAGGTCTGAGACAGTTCATTTAATTTGCATATATTTGTCCAGTATTTAGGGTGTCCACTCTTATTACAGCCTCTGTTCTTTTCAGGAGACTCACTTTCAGTTTTTTAGAGAAAAAGTTAGAAGTTCCATGGCGACATAGTTTGAGCTAAGTCCTTGGGCATGTGCTCAGTCCTGGCCAGCACAAACATTGCAGGGCACCCAGCGAGCGCCCCAAGTCCCCACAATACACCACATAAATCCTGTGCAGCTGGGGGTGACAGCACCAACAGTGATGCTCGATCTGGCCCTTTCACTCTCACTACTGCCCATCGGACCAGCGTCACTGTTCTAAATGTCACTCATGCACCCTAGGCTCCGCCTCCCCCAGTTGTGACTGGCCTGGAAGGTTCTTGAAGCACTGCTTTTTCCCTGACTGTTGGTGGTGCTATCCTGCTCATGGCACTGATGTGATGTTGACAGGGAGTAAGACTCAGGGGTGGCCATTATCTGCTGGGGGAACCAGCAAAAAAAGGCACATGAGGAGCACAGAAACAATGGGGGAGGTCACCATTAGCTGCATGCTTCACCCTGACAGTGACCAATCCCCCAACACAAATTCCCACAAAACAGCCCCACGCAACAAACACATAAACACAACTTAAACCAACAAACAACAACACTGAAAAAACACAAACAGCACCTTTTCAGGACAGCGCATGCCTGCCATTAGCGTTTGCATGCCCGCTCACGTGGTCAAGCCTCCGAAGCTCCCGGAGCCAGCGCCAGCCAGTAGCAGGTTGCTACAGTATTTAGAGATTTCTTTATCTTTATTTCTCAAAAAACCCGGCTCTTCTTCATGTTCCATGCGACTGGCTGTTCATCACAAACATGCTTTCCTGCGCAAGTGCATGAGGATAAATCTCAGTCTTTCCTTGAATTAACGGAGAAAGCTGTTAACTGTCTTAGTGAAACGAGTTAACTACGGTTCCATTTGTTAGCTTTTGCTGGAACTTAGTCCAGAACCCTGTCTATGTTGACCTTGCTTCATTAGACAGGCCTCAGGTCTTACAGAGTTGTTTTACACTGCACCTTTTAATGATTTTTTGAACTCCAGTTTTAGAAACGCCTGATTTTTCACTTTTTTTTCCTTTGACTTTCTCCTCCCTTATGCACGTTATACATCTCATCCTCTGGAAAATCTCCTGCAAAAACTTGTACTTCATGTCTGTTTTGGCCGATAAACACACGAGCTTGGTCTCTGACTTTCTCACAGTACTGTGAGTGCAAGAGCACGAATCAGAGGTAGGAGTCCAAATAAGACACCGGTTTCCTGTTCAGCGTGGGCTGCCTGCGCGAGTGTGGGTTGTTTCTCCGTGACTCAGGCGAGCTTAATATGGAGTTAGTGAATATATTGGAGTAGGAGCTCATTCATGGTCTCAGTGGCCCAGGTCTGATAGAGATCTATCAAAGGCAACCCAGTGAGCTCCTGCTCCATTCACCTTTTTATTGACTAGCGCTGAGGAGCTTATCGAACAGTTACGCAGAAAACTGTAATTGCAAATAGCACGGTCTCATGAGCATTCCTCATAATAATGAGTATTGACGTGAATCCTCGCTTGATGGAGTGCCGATGACTTCACATGATCGTTATTTGTGTAAACCAGCTCTTTGCAAACTTCTATGTAGTATGCAGCCCAAAAAGAGCTGGCTCTGTAGCGCTGATAGACTGAAAAGGCAGCAAGGGTTAGTATAATGGCTCAGCTGCTACTGTGACAGTGTTTTAATGGTTTGTTTTGACAGTAGTAGTAGTAGAAGACAGCAGTCACAGTAGTATGAGCACACTGTAAAAAAGTCCTAATTTTACAGAAAATAACCTACATTTTTATAGTAGTTTTCCATTTTTTTTTCAATTGTATACAAAACTCTATGAAATTGCAGAGGATATCTGTACATGAACAGCCCAACTGTTTAAGGAGGATGCCAATAATGAAAAGTTACATTTATTTCTTCTTTTTTTTACAGCAAAATTATTGTAATCTGTTTAAAATTACATGCAAATGTATGTAAAATGACAGTAATTCTGTCAATCTGTAATTGAATATGTAGCACATTATATAAAGGTTTATGTCCATAATAACAATTAACTAGTTTTCCTTTGTACATTTAAGATAATTCTTATTAGCTTCATAGTTTTATGTACTTTTACAGTCAAACTCTGTGATTCTGGGTACAAATTTAGCAAAAAAAGTTTCATTCCATCAAACATAATCTGTAGTCTTTTTTAAAGAGTACAAAGCTACACTGCTCTCACACTTTCAGGCGTGTTTGCGGTTCTGGCCACACCAGTAGAACTAATATGAGGTTACCTGAACTGGACCGGGCAGGGTGTTTTCATCTGTAGAACAGTAATGAAATAAACTAAAGTATTAGTAGCAGAGGTCAGGTTTCCCCCATATAGCCCCCCTTCCATCCCATTTGGGTTAATTTCACTATCACTAGTGAAAATATCACTATTCACAGTAGTAATAGTAATAGTGCTACTACTATGAGTTTAACATCTTTCTGCAAGCCCCCTAGTGGCCATTCCACCAGCAGAATGAAAATGGACTCAGGTATTTTAAATGAATATGATCAAATAAAATACACTATATGGCCAAAGGTATGTGGCCTCCTAATTATTGTGTTCAGGTGTTTTGGCCACACTCATTACTAATGCATGTATAAAATCAAGCACTTAGCCCTGCAATCTCCATAGACAAACACTGGCAGTGGACTGTGTCGCACTAAACAGCTCAGTGATAGATGCCCTGCTAAATGCTATTTTGGTGAAATGGAAGCATCCAGGACGAACAACAGCTGAGCCATGAAGCATTAGACCAAATGCAAGGGGGCCCCGAAGTGTTGAAGTGAAACCTCGGGGTGCAACATCAGCATAATATGTATGCACTGGGAGTTTCATGAAATAGGCCAACATGGTCAAGCAGCTGCACACAAGCCTAAGATCTTGCTTCGCTCTCTGGCTGATGTCTGATGGACCAATCTGGGTTTGGTGGATGCCAAGAGAATGCTACTGGAATACACTGTGCCAACAGTAAAGTTTGGTGGAGGAGGGATGATGAACTTCCAGCGAAGATAGATGTTAATGCTACAGCATATGCTTAAGCTTTAAACTCTACTGCAGTTTGGGAAGCCCCTTTCCTGATCCACCATAACTGAGCCCCTGTGCACAAAGTGAGTACCAGTTTGGAGCCAGGTCTTCCTGTAAGACATAAGTTTTAACATTTTAAAAAAATACATAGATAGAATATTAATATATATATTTATATATGTATAATCAATGTTTTAGAACCTCCAAAACATTTTATGGCTATTATGGAATTGCGTTAATGGAAGTGGCTCAAGCAATATTGTGCAAGTGTCTTTTCAGCATTATAGTAACAGTTATAGTACCAGGAGTAGTGATAGTGTTATTGTTATTAAGTGTAGGGTTAAAATGCCATTCTTCCAGAAAAACAAAACCCCTTTCCAACCCCTTTGGATTAATAATGTTATGTGACATCACTTAGTGTTTGAATGCTGTAGTTCAAACAGTAATTGAGATTTATCTCATATTACCTTCAGTGTATCATCAGATCTTCATGGCAAATGAAAAACATTATAGCCAGACCATTTTTGTTCTATATGAACAAATGGGCAGTTTAATGACTGTAAAAGATGAGATATACAGCACTGCGTAAAAGTTCTGAGCGCCTGAGAAAATTAGTTTTTAAAAGTTGTTTATGTGGTCAGTAAACATTTATTTGCTCTGAAAAAAAAATGAAAAAAAAATTACCCAGTATAGTTTGTAATTATCATCCAATACCTGCTTTGGCAAATCAATACTTCATTCTGCTCAATCAAGTGCTCAAGTGGAATTTAATACATCTGTCTGATGAGAGGAGGCGGTGGGGAGAAACCTGGAACCAAACTTTGGTCTTCTAACTAGCTCTCAACTTCTCAACTACTTATATGAAGACAAGCTTTCACTACCCTACTGTTTAATATTGAGTATTAGTATTAGTAGGAATCGTATTCGTAGCAAAAGAAGTACTAATATAAGTATTAGAAATAATAGCAGCATTAATAGCAGGAATTGTGGCAATAATGGTATATTATTAGTAGCGATGGTACTATTAGTATTAGTAATAGTAGTATTAGTAGCAGTAATAGCAGTAGTCACTGTAGCATTGAGAAGCCAAAGTAATATTAGTAATAATAGTATTAATACTTAGTACAGATATTGGTACTGATATTAATAGTATTAATAGCAGTAGTATTAGTAGTAGCAATAGTAGTATTATTAGCATTAATAGCAGTAGTATTAGTAGTAGCAATAGCAGTAGTAGTACCATATTAGTAACTTTAATAGCAGTAGTATTAGTAGCATTAATAGCAACTGTATCACTAGTAATAGTAGTATAAGTAACATCAGTACCAATAGTATTAGTAGCATTAATAGCAGTCATTTTATTAGTATTAATAGCAATAGTATTAGTAGCACCAATAGCAGTAGTATTAGTAATACTAAAGGTTAATAGCAACATTAGTAGTATTACTAGTGACAGTTGTAGTAATATTAGTAGTATTAATAACAGTAATGTTAGTAGTGACAATTGTAGTAGTATTAGTAGTATTAGTGGCATTAATAGCAGCGATATTAGTAGTAACAATAGTAATATCAGTAATGGTATTAGTATCATTAACAGCAGTATTAGTAGTAGCAATAGTAATATCAGTAATGGTATTAGTAGCATTAACAGCAGTATTAGTAGTAGCAATAGTAATATCAGTAATGGTATTAGTAGCATTAACAGCAGTATTAGTAGTAGCAATACTAATATCAGTAATGGTATTAGTAGCATTAACAGCAGTATTAGTAGTAGCAATAGTATTATCAGTAATGGTATTAGTAGCATTAACAGCAGTATTAGTAGTAGCAATACTAATATCAGTAATGGTATTAGTAGCATTAACAGCAGTATTAGTAGTAGCAATAGTATTATCAGTAATGGTATTAGTAGCATTAACAGCAGTATTAGTAGTAGCAATACTAATATCAGTAATGGTATTAGTAGCATTAACAGCAGTATTAGTAGTAGCAATAGTAGTAGTATTAGTTGTTGTAATATTAGCCATTCTAGTATTAATGGTAGTAATAGTACGACTAGTTCAGGTCTTTTTGAACTGAACTGTCTCAGTTGTCTTGTGCCAGACACAGACATGTCATGGTCAAGACACCTTAAGGCTTTCCAGAACAGGCCATGATCCCAGTGTCTCGCAATTGCTGACAGTGACCCATCACTGACCCCATCAACTCCCACACACGCTCACAAACATATGCGCACAAACATACTGCATAGACTTGCAACCTCTGTTCTCTGCTTACAGGGTTATCACTGCAGTTCAAGCAGAACCGTGGCTTTGGTTTCATCCCATGCGGACGTTCTGATTGGTGAGCCAACATGGTAAGTAATCAGCTTCATGTCTGCGTGGGAGAAATCTCGTTATTATCTTCAGAGATGAGCAGAAGCAGTTGAAGAAACAGTTGTGCGGAGAAACAACAACAAGCACACGGCACTGTCTTTTCTGCTGTGCCCAGCCAGCCATGTTGGTTTCTGTAATATGAGGAGCCTCACGGGTCATCGACAACATCAAAATCTCATGCTTCGCTCCAGCTTGGCAACGAGGAGGTGCGTCTCAGGCTTTCTGCTTCATCAAACTGACATTCATCCTCTCCGATAAGGAAGCGTTCAGCTGTGTTGCCGTTTCCGGAAATATCTGCCAGCCGGCGTTCCCGTGCCCAGGCAGTGAGGGAGTCCGGCAGGTCAGAGAAGCGAAGTCACTCTCAGTGAGGTGTGAGAAGCTGTAGAAAGACATGTGGCGGCTGTGAGGAGGTGCTGATAGGCGTGTTGAAGTGTAGGAGGGGAACTTTCACACTTTCCAGGAAACACAGATGCAGCAAACAAACAGAATGTGTGCTGGAACAAACATGTGCTCAGCTCTCTGTTCTTGGCATATATGGCTATAGATACTATACAGTGGAGAAAAATCTCGTTTACACAGTCTTCCACTTAGCCCAGAGGTAGTCGACCAGGCAAGACATGCAACATATGGCCAAAACCATTTGGACACCTGAACATCACACTTATACAAGCTTGGCACTAAGCATTCCAATAGGCAGTGTTCTCCCAGCATCCACCAAACCCAGAAACGTTCATCCGACAGATGCCAAAGGACATGTTTCCACTGTTCCAGAGACCTTTGGTGGCACACTTTTGGCACACACTCACACTCACACTTGGCATTGCACATAGTGATCTTAGGCTCTGTTCACACAGCAAGTTAAAGTGACCCAAATCTCATTTTCTGACCAAATCCGATCCAAAAATATCTTTTAAATGTGATCTGCATGTGACATCAGTCTGAACAGAGCAGCTCCTAAACTGACCCGCATGTGCAAAAGAATAAGGTGTTACTTTGCCTCACGTGGCTCATCCAGAGGTAAACAATCATAACTGCCAACGAATGTCAGTCGCTGGTCGCCAGCATCACAGGAGCCATTATGAAACATTTTACTGTTCTTTGATGCTGCAGCCTCGTTCTCTTGCAGTCACATACGACCATTTCTTCGAAATCTCTTTGAACATGAAGGGTTTTGGATAAGTCTCTTCTAATTTTTGTACATAAACATCAGCCTAAATGTTTGTGAGGCCTCAGCAGTGCAAAAATCTGATGAATGTCCAGTTGGATTGACAATGAATTCCGATCTGGCTGAGTATTCTACACATATCAGCATTCAGTACCACTTATAAAAACGTCTGAAATCAGAATTGAAATTTTCAGATTTAATGTGTTGTTTTTGCTGTTCACACTGACACACAGACAACATATCTGTGCCACTTATGGTGAACAAGTTTGGATTTGGGCCACTTTTACCTGCTGTGTGAACACAGCCTTAGGCTTGTGTGCTCAGCCATGAAAACCTATTATTTCATGGAGCCCTATTTCATTGCTGTTGCTTCCAGAGGCAGTTTGGAACTCTGTAGTGAGAGATTCAACAGAGGATAAGCAATTCATACATACATACTTCAGCTCTTGTGGCCCTACTCTGGGACTTTGTGTGTTCTGCTGCTTCAGGTCTATATTGTTTTTGCTTTCTGTTCACTACAATAGCACTTACAGTTGTCTGGGGCAGATCTAGCAGGTCAGAAATCTCACAAACTATCTTGTGGCAAAGGTGGCCTCCTATGACAGTACCACATGCAAAGTCACTGAGCTCTTCAGTACGACCCGCTACTGCCAGTGTTTGTCTACCGAGACCGCAAGGTTATGTCCTTAATTTTATACACCTGTTAACAATGAGTGTGGCTGAGGGTACAAGGCCAACATACAGTAGATGCCAATACACCTTTGATATTTCCAGGTTGTCACTTTCATCAGTTTCTGAAAGCAGGTATGTTTCCAGTTCAACCCAAATAGGTGGTGTAGTAATGTGTCCTTCAGAGCCACAACTTTATACAAAGCCCACCTACTTGAGTCTTATTCAGTTTGAAGTAAATCATGGTTCGTCTCTGTAGCAGGAATTGGACCGTGATATGAAATGCAATGTTAGCTTGTGTAGGTAGGTATGTTGCAAAGTGAAGAGGGAGCGGACAGGTTTTTCTGAGCGGTGTGGGGTTGGTGGGAAGTACGAGGCCACATGATGCATCACAGTAAATTAACAGAATAAAGAAACTAGAACTTATTGCACTTTTTTAAGAGAAGAACAAGTCCAGCAGGTTTAATTCCTCCTAATCAGCCCATGTGAGCATAAGCAGTGTGTCCAGGTGCCTTGAACACCACAACTAGGAAAGAGACACAACATCGTATTTCTACATTAACGTAAACTCCTCACCAAGCTACAGTGGTGAAGCGTACTCATTGTTCATTTGTCAAGATCTTTTAGCAAACCTTAGTGATAGCGGGGCCTCCAAACAGCCCCATGTTCGCTCTCAGGATCGGTTTTAGCCCTCTTTTCCGTTTGGCTACCTTGTGAAAAGCAAATCATGATCAGTGGCACTTTTCCACTCAAATTCGGTCGAAGTTTTTCAGCTAAATCCGTGAGGATCCATGGTGGGAAAATCTGCAATGCCTGTACTCCCACAAAACACCATTGTATCCTGTGGCTGCAGAGACCATGTCCTACTGTAGGATATTAAAACAGTAAGCCTGAGAAGCCATTTTATCATGGGGAAGGGTGTTCTTTGGCACCAAGCAGAGTGCCTAAACCGCCCTTTTCCGTAATAAAATCGCAGCAACACGTCACCTCGAGTGGCTTATTGCTTTTATAAAACGGCGGCCAACATAAAATATATTAAAATACACAATGTTTCAGACAATTATTTAAATTATTATCAATAATAACCAACATAAACATGTATTCCGCCAACACATGTAGTTCCTTTAGAGTGCGGTATTGTTGCTAAGCAACCATGTACCGCTGAACGAGGAGGAGAACGTTGGGCCGCCCGTCGCTGTGAACTGCAGCTATTTCATGATTTTTAAAACCTCTTTTTGTATAACAGTGAACATGTGATAACACAGCACTGCTTAATGTAAATACCTTCAGTTTATAAGAACCTTTTAGCCACCAAATCACCACCGCGAGTCTTCTGCCAGTCTGAGGGCGCCACTTTCCTCACGCTGGGGCTGAATCTCAGACGCCTCCCTGCTCCCTACATAGTGCACTAACTTAACCTACATAACTTATATACAGACTCCTGCACCCCAACAATGCAGGATACTGCTATTTGGGATTCGTCCACATTCATACTCGACAAGCAGGCACTGTCTGAGCGCAGAAGCTAGAATTTCTCAACTCAGTGTTACACAGCAGACTATTTATCTCGGGAGGGTGGAGCCGATTGGGCCTCAGCCTGGGCTTGACGCTAATGTTGCTTCTGACTGAAACACGGATGTTTGAAGCGTGTGAGACACTCAGGTGCCTTTCTTTGTAGTTTTATACGGCGGTTCTATGGTGAAACATACCGTGAGTGCTTTAATTCAAGCCTGTGATATTCATGTTGGGGCTGTTTAGCACGTTTGCTCTCTTTTAGCGTGTTGACTAGCTGACCAGCCTGTTTCTAGATAAGACCATTCAAAGATGAACCCATTGAACTTAACGGCTGAGGGGTTTTAGTGCCGTGGCGCAGTGATACAGAGTTCAGAGGCTGTGAAGCGGTCACAGCCGTGGCATATCGTGGATTTTACAACGGCTAACATCAACAAACAGGTTGAACCTGTTTAACGTACCAGGACAGGGTTGAGTTGGTCAGTGGATCCTGTCACAGCCTCACATAGTGACAGCTGCTGTGTGAACACAGCGCTTTACCTTCAAATCTGGGTCCTCTAGTCTATTCTGTTCACTGTAAACATGACCTGTGTTTCTTTGGAAACTGGTGAAAGAGATGAAATGCCTGATTGCCCCAAACCTCATTCACATAAACTGGGCCTTGTTCATCAAAAGCCTGGAGATGTGGGTTAAATCCGGATGAGCAGGACGCATTAACAAGAGAGGGACGTTGTACCGTTAGGTGGTGAAGGGGGGCTTGTTTCCCTCCTCAGTTCATTATGTGCCAGTGTGTTGGCTTGTTGAAGTTTCAGTGGAAGTCATTACTGTTTATCTTCAAAATTATTTTTTAATCACAAATGCAAACAAGTCTGCCGTACTCGCCGTACTCGCCGGCTGTGGTCTTTGTTTGAGGAAACATAATTACCTACTTCAGCGCCGATGGAAGTGGGGAGCTGGAAATCTGAAAAGGGCCTATAGGCTTCCAGCTCTGAACCAAGGTCACATTTAAGGTCACGCAGACTTGTCAAAGCGGTGCAGCGCACAGATGCTGGATTAGGCGTTTCTTTTCATGAGCTAATCTTTAGTTTATGTCAAATATCAAGGCGGACAGTTATTTATAAGGTCTGGGTAACTATTCTCAGGTTTCACACTGTATAGTCTCCACCATTTCGAGGACTGAATCAGGGAGCGGCTGCGCCGTGCGACGCCTTCAGCTTGCTGGGCTTTGTGAGTGATTGACCTGCGAGACGCGACAGAAGCTGAGAGACGAGAGACACTCAGGTCTTTAACTCCGTGATTTCAGACTCTACGTTTGATTGGCGTCTTCATTTGATTTTTCAACATTTGAGACTGACTGATGATGAAATAATGGGTTTTTGGGAATGTTTCATTCCTGCCCACAGCAGGTGACCAGTATAAATTCAATGCTGGTTTAAACTGGTGTAAGCTGGTCTAGTGCTGGTCTGGTGCTGGGTTTGCTGGTCGCCTAGCGTGGCCATGCTGCTTGACCAGTATACCAACATCCAAAACATGACATATCGCTGCTGTCGGAAGGGAAACCTCGCATCTCCGTTTTTTGACGTGTTTCTGTTTTTGCAGAATGAGGAGAATGCCTGTTGTTCTCTACAGTGTGTGTAAAATTCATGAAGAATGATCTAAAAGAAACGGCTCCATTGACTTGCATTAAAAGTAAAGTAGGTTTTTTCCTTCTCCTGTAAAGCTACCAGCACGAGAGAGACGTAACAGAAAAGTTCCACTGCATCCCACTTGGTTTACAAAAGGGAAGTCGGAGCTCAGAACTGCATCATTTGTTTACCTCAGCATGTTTGAGCTTCAGAGCGGGAAAATCGTGAAATAAGCAAGTGCTATTAGCCACACGCAAGCCAAGTAGACTTAGAGATGTGACACGACTTTCATGTTCATAATTTACGTTCTCAAAACAGAGATTTTTACACTGCAACTAATAGTTTAACCAACTACCCGGTCGGTATGTTGTTGCCTCACTGTGGATGCTGTGAGGAGCCAAGTTGATTTGAGCTCGAGTTGAGAACACCGTCCTGATTTTCCGAGTAGGAATTCCCAGTGGAGACGGCATTTTCTTTGTTTTTCCTAGAGAACTACAGAGTTCCAAGCTTCAGTTGAACCCAAAAAGACTCCCAATACTGCTATTGATGCTGATAATGACTGAAAGCTAGAATAAGGTGGTTAGCATCTTACAACCCAGATAGCAGACGTGTCTATCTGCTCGCTTGATAAGGTCAGCCCCTCAGTGATGATATGCCACTGCTGGTCCACCTTCAGACCCCCCAGATTATTGTCCTGCAAACAAGGACTAGCTAGTTTTTAATCCTCTCAAACAGATTGTGAAATGAAATGAGCCTTTTATTTTGAAAAATAACACTGCTGACATTGTGCTAGGTTTAAGCAATATCCTGCTTGACGCCTTACAAGGTCGAGAGGTTATTACACACGTCTATAACCTAAGATTAGCTCAACTAGATTGCATTAAAGCCTGTGTTGTTACTGAATAATAAGCCTTAGTATGTAATAAACCTGGGATTTTAAGGGGGTAAACTTTGGTGGGTCACCTGGAAAAAGCTGAGAAAAGAAGCCGGACCGCCAGGTTTGCCATCAGTGGGTCGAGAGTGGCCTGCTCTCCTCTTTCTATCTGTGAAATGATGCTAAGGTGTCACCAACAGGCTTCCCTCATGCTAGCCATGTTAGCACATGTTTAGCTAAATGGTTTGACTATTCAGCACTTCAGCTTGACCACGGTGGTGAAATGGTGGGCTACTCTGGACAGTTATAGTCCCTGACCAGTGTGAGGACCGGCTGTTAGGTAGCGTTGGAGCGATGGCTTGTGGGTAACCTGTGGCTAGAGCGGGGGTTTGCCAGGGGACAGGCGTGCAGTCTGAAGTACGACGTTGAAATACAGCCTGAGCAGATAGCAATAAAGCCTCCAGTCACGGCCTGTACTCCACACTGTAAACAAACCGTGGCTGGCTGACAGCTGTGTATATCCTCAGTCGCGCTGATGGGACCAGCGTAAAGTGCCTGTCACACGCGCTTCACTCTGCTCTATTTTAACTTGTCAATGTTAGCAAACAAGGAGGAAACTGATGGCTATTATTGTAATTTTGCAGGCGCGCCTGGCCAGCAGCACCGTCTGCAATGAGGAAAGGCCAGCAGGGCGTGAACCTCCAGCTGCTGTTGGTGAAAACGCACTTCTGTCTGCTGTGGTGCCGACATAATGGCGGAAACACGAGCAAACAGCATTAGCATAGCATGGCTAATTGAAATTTAGGACTAGCGCGCTAGCAAGCAATCCACCACCACTGTGGCGCTAATAAACCGCCAAATGAGTAACGCTAATGAAGGCTTTATTACTTATTCACGTCTGCGATTACTGCAACGGCTGCACCCGGTGACAAAGCATCACTTTCAGGGAATATTCCTTCATTATCCAGGCAGTTTATCCGCTAAACTTATCAGACTGAAACAACACGGACTAACGCCAGCCACTCAATTACCGTAACAGATGGAAAAACCTTTTCGCAAAGGGGGTTCATTCGGCTATGCAGTCCTTATAATTGTTACTAAGTACGTTTTAATGGATTGAGGGAGGGGGAAAAAAACACATTGTCACCTTACATGACACGTCATCTCATTTTTCCCCTCAGCATTCATTCAGATATTGAAATATGTGAAAACACATTTGCTGGCGGGATACGGGGATCAATCTGCAAAATAATGAAATGACATTCAAATGAGAGGCTTTCATTAAATTCCGCCGGGTCGCACGGACGTTTAATCTCAGCCGAATATGTATGATTATTGAAAATGCAATTATTGAAAATGAACACGGGAGCTGTGTCGAGGAACAGCGATTCGAACCTGTCGGCTCTCATTCGCACAAATGGGGTTTTTATCTGATTCACAGCAAACGCGGGTGGAGAACAGAGGCAGTCGGAGAGAGAGGAGCAGAGAAAAGAAACATCAGACGTGGGACTGCGTGAATGGCAAGCTGTTGTGGGCAATGCGCAGTCTAGCAGAGTCGAGCCTATTTTCCCTGATGAGGCCTTTCCCTTCGATTTGGCCCCTGAATTACAGGCCATGTATCTGATGTGTGTTTTTGCCATATAGTTTAAACAGTGAGGCGATGCAGGGAAACCACATCAGCAAATAATGTAAAAATGCCCATTTGAGTTGGTTTATTCCCTCACTGGCACAAACGTCACTGAATATGAGAGATGGGGAGACATGTGCAGACAGAAAGACAGAATTGTATACACACTCCATGGTCAAGTGTGTGGACACCCCTCCAAATGATTGGGTTCAAGGGTTTTCGCCACAGCCGTTGCTG